>NC_047519.1:6138432-6253432 GCF_902827115.2 Pseudochaenichthys georgianus | reverse complement strand
CATCTCGGAGGCATCAGAGATGGAGGAGGCAGTGCTGGAGGAGGACCCTGCGGGAGCCATGATCTTCGGGAACCCTAAGGATGAGCAGAGGGGCCGCGGCACGGGGAGAAACGGGCGTGGGGATGAGAAGAAGACCTCAGCGGAGAACGCCGGGTGGAGTGCTAGACGCAAAGAGGACAAGGAGAGGGAGATGGAGAAAAGGAGAGCGAGCTCAACAGAGGGGGAGCTCGGGAAAGGAATCAGTTTAAGGTAATGATGTTAAGGACGCTTATTATAACAACATCCTTTTTGATGGCAACCATCTCCTCCTTCAACGGCAATGGCCTCAAAAGTAGGATCAGAAGAGAACGGGTGCTAAGTCTATGTGGGGCCATTATAATATGTCTGCAGGAAACAAATTGGGATGGGGAGTGTGTGGAGGAGGTAAAAAAGGAGTGGATGGGTGAAGTGTTTGCAAATAATGGGAGTGTACATGCTAGGGGGGTGGCGATACTTATCAACTCAGGGGAGGTAAGGAATGCAAGGAAGGTTGAGGATGATGGTGAAGGGAGAATGATTGGAGTACAGTATGAATACATGGGGGAAAAGTTTAAGTTGATAAATGTGTATGCACCTAATAGGCAAAAGGAGAGAAGGATTTTCTTTGAGGGGTTGGGGGGCAAATGTGGGGGGAACTGCATGATTGTTGGGGATTTCAATGTATGGTGTGGGAGGTTGGATGCGACAGTGAGTGCTCGCTTTGGGAATGACTCCTCTAGAGGAGCGCTCCAAAGCATAATGGAAGCGAACGGGTTGATTGATGTGTGGAGAGAAAGGAATGTGGGTGCGAGGGAATTCTCTAGGAGACAAGTGGAGGAGGGCAAGCTCACACAGAGTAGGATTGACTTCGCTCTGTGCTCAGAAGCTGTGGCTGGAAAGATTGGGAGCATCGAATACAGGGCCACTGCGCTGAGCGATCATATGGTTCTTAGTCTCAGGATGGGGCTGAGAATGAATGGGAGGTGTGGAGGTGTGTGGTGCCTGAATGCCAAACTGCTGAATGATGAGGTGTACAAGGAGAGGGTGAGAGAGTGTATAAGGGAGGGAGGTGCAAGGAGCAGTAATATATTAACTGGGTGGGAGGAACTCAAAGATGAGATTAAACAAATAAGCATAAAACACAGTAAGGAAAAAAACATACTTGTCAGAAGAAGGGAGGAAAGGGTGAAGAGAGAGTTCGTTAAAGAGGCGGAGAAAATAGATAGAGAGACGGGGAGGGATTTAGGAGAATATACGAGGATCAAAGATGAGCTGGAGGGTATAGAGAAGGACAAATGCAGGGGGGCGACGGTAAGGAGCAGGGCCAAATATGCACTGGAGGGGGAAAGGTCCACTAGCTTTTTTTCTAGGGCTGGAAAAAAGTAAGCAGGAAAGGAATTATTTAAAACAGGTTGAGGGAAAGGATGGTAGGAAAATAAGAGATTTAGTAGGGATAGTAGAGGAGTTTTACGGGGAGTTGTTTAGGGCAGAAGAGACCGATGGAGAGAGTGTAGAGACGGCGATAGACACAATGGACAAGACTTTAAGTGAGAGTGTAAGAGAGATGTGTGAGGGAGAGATTGGCACAGGAGAAATAGATCTAGCAATAGTAGGGTTGGGTAGAAATAAGAGTCCGGGGTTAGATGGGTTAACAGCAGAATTTTATATTACATTTAGGAATTGACGTGCATTCAGGAATGCAGGAAGCTGTGACAAAGAATGCGGAAGTGGAGCGGGAGACGGGGAAAATGGCGGCGGAGAAGTCTAATAACAAGACGGAAAGACGTGAGGGCGAAGGAGAGAAAGCAGCGAAGGACACAGAGGCTGGAGAGGATGTCGGGGCTGCATCTCTGGAAAGAGGGCAGGCTGGAGTGAAGACGGGAGTGACGGCCGCGAAAATGGCGGAGGTGGAGTTGAGGGAGCGGAGGAGAATGGAGATTCTGGGGAAAAGAATGGTCTAAACGACAGAGTGACCGGGGGAAACAGCAGAAGATGTGAAGTGAAGTGAAGATGGAAATAGGCAACCCAGTCTCACGGCATTTCGTGTTCACCAACACGATTTTTAATCTATTGATTCGTGTTCACCATCACGATTTGCCCCTTTTTTTCGTGTTGCACAGGACGATTTTAAAAGCTGAAAAATGTATTTCTACTGGTAACGTGTTTCGTGCCTGCAGGCTGCAGCACGTCTTTTTCTCCGGTCGGGTCGTGGAAGACCGGAAGCTGTGTGATTCATAAAAACATGTTCTTACTCAATATCAAGCCACAGTTATTGCTTTTATTTTAAATCGTATAATTTCGGACTTTTGTTGTCGTCTGTGAGGAAAATAAATGGGGCTCAGAGCCTCAGGATACTGAAATCTGTATTTTTTAAATCTTTTTTTCCTTCTAATTTGTTATTCTTTTCAAAATAACACACTGTTATTTACTCACCAATAACACACAATTATCCTTGCTTTTATTTATTGGTTTAATTCCATAATCTCGTGCTTTTTTGGCGTCCGTCAGGAACTGAATTTCAAAAATAAATATAACCGGAAACAGACGTAGGCATTTCGAGCGATTACCCAAGATCCTCAGCTATGGTTTTAAGCTCGTTGATTGGATGTGTTAGCCGCAATGCATGCTGGGATTTGGTGTTTATATTATATGAAATCCGGAAAACATTTTAAAAGTATAAAATAATACTTAATTCTGAGTGCTCTTGCTTTTCTCTTTGAAAGTCATCACATAACGGCATTGTAATACATGGTTCGGCTGCATTACATATTACAGATCTGCCGTAGAACTTTCTTTATTTAGAGAGCCCTGATGAGAAGACCTTTGGAAAAACTGGAAGAAATGGCGCCGAAACTGAATACTTGACGTGGATCATAAATATATCAACAATTAAACAACATCTTCAATTTCTCTTCACACAATACGTCTCCTTGCAGTATCAACACTAATTCGGCTGACTTTTACATTTGATCTAATTCATAGATAGGTTATATTTACACCTTAACGGTGCACAGCTGATAGAAAAGGGCTGTAGTTTTCAAAGATATTACTGATTTTCTTTGAATGTAATAATGTAAATACTGAGTCTGAAATAGTATAGCAATATGCTGTAAAATGATGTGAAAGCATGCATAAAACTATACATCTTCAGATGTTGTACATACACACTAATAATACAAAGTTATTATGGCTGTGTGCACCTTGTGTGCACCTCCTAGTGGCTAAAGCACGTTATTGAATTATTGTTTTTATGTGTTATATTTGAAAAAATATTAAGAGTACATACTTTCATAGGGTGAAAGTATAAATATAGAATATAAAAAATCAAGAAGATACTATAAGTGATCTCTACAATAAAACAGTTTAGTGCAGGATGTACACAGATATTAATAGGAGGAGGTGCAAAACAGAAAAACGGATTAACCTTTATTTAAATATTAAATATTAAGCCTGACAAAGTAATTAACATCTAATATATTGCTTTCCTGCAATGTTAACTATGTTGAAGTACTTATTTTAACTGATATTATACACATTAATTATACTCTTATGTATGTAGATAGAATAAGAAATGTGCAGAATATGACAGTTTAATGGTGGAGGTACACACATATTGATAGATGTCTTGTAATGCACTGTTGAGGAACCTGTGACCCAAGTTTTTCATTCATTGCATAACTACACCGTAGTTGTGTATGATATGTCAATAAACCTTTGAAAATCTTGAAAGGGATGTGCAAAATAGCCATAATATACAGTCTTTAATGAACTATTAGTAGAGAATAACGAGTAATGAATATACTTTATTACTTGTTTCCATTCATGTCAATTGCAGATACATGTTTAGTCTTCTCAAGCACCAACTATCAAATATCTCTCCTGGTTGTTGGCACTTGACAATCACCTTCCCTGAATTTTACTCAGGTGTAACTAAAGTCTGATTTAAGGGTTGTTTATATTTCACATAATTAATCAGAATCTGCAAAGTAACTCAAATAAATGCAGTGGAGTAAAGATGCCAGGTTAACCTCTGAATTGTAGTGGAGTAGAATTAAAAAGTAGCAATGAGCTGTCATGTGGGTATACGGCATTAATATAATGCTGCGCATTATGGACACAAGTGATTTTCACCCATTTATTAATTATATGTTTTACATTTGATAACACCAGTTGCGATCAACGTCTTGCTAGTGCGTTGCATGATGGTTAGTCATTTTGTCCGACTTGCTCTGGAGGCTCGCCCACATGAGACTTTGAAATCTCGCGGGACAAAGACGCCCGCAGCCTTGAGAGCGAGGCGAGGCGAGTTGGCGCAGTTGCTCTCCACGAGCTACGGAAGCGAAATGCTTGATGGGAAACGGCTCGCTGGTATCTCGAGCTGAGCGCTCATTGGTGGTTTTTACCACGTGCTGCTGATGAAACTCTCCAATTGGCTGGCAAAAGTTTGTTGTTGTTTTGTGTCAGGTTTACGTCGCCACATCCATTCCCATTTTTCATCATTGTTCCACAATGTTTATTATCATGAAATTAATATCTATATATTTTATACTATACTGCTTACCGTTTTCATACTTTATATATCTTAGCATATTCATACACACTGTTCATACTGCTCACAGGCTGATATCTAGTGTATTCATACCCCACTGTTTATTCATCATTCAATTAATTCTATATGTTATTCTGTAGATTGTGTACATTACTTTCCACTTCACTGCTTGTTGCACCTGGTTAGAAGCTAAACTGCATTTCGTTGTCTCAGTACCTGTAATATGTGCAATAACAATAAAGTTGAATCTAATCTTGAGCAGGAACAAATGTATTTACTTAGTACATATCTGACATTAACGATTAAACACATGTGTGCATTCTTTATAAATGCAAACCGAGTCAAGCCGACTCCGGAGGTGGCGGTATGCACCTTCAAGCTGTTTGCAATCCGCCAAAAAACCGAGAGAAGAAGAAAAAGATGAAGAAGCCGACTCCGAGCTGTCCGACTTCAGGCGAGCTTTTTGAGACCTCCCCCGGCTGCGATCGGCTACTCCCCTCTACTTTCGAGGCGAGCCGCAACACGTCTCAAACAAGCCTAGCATGTGTAGTTCTGGAGGGGCGTTCGATTCCAGTTTTGGATAGTCTGGCGTGGTTTCGTTCCATTTCACACAACTGTTTGACGCTCTGCGTAACCTTACGGGAACTGTAGTCCTAAACGATAGCTGGGGATTATGGGTAGTGTAGTATCTTCGGCCATCCTAAACTCAGAAATGTTGACAATCGCAATGATGCTCGAAATGTCCCTTACAGGCCTACGTCTGTTTCCGGTTATATTTATTTTGAAATTCAGTTCCTGACGGACACCAAAAAAGCCCGAGATTATGGAATTAAACCAATAAATAAAAGCAAGGATAATTGTGTGTTATTGGTGAGTAAATAACAGTGTGTTATTTTGAAAAGAATAACAAATTAGAAGGAAAAAAATATTTAAAAATACAGATTTCAGTATCCTGAGGCTCTGAGTCCCATTTATTTTCCTCACAGACGGCAACAAAAGTCCGAAATTATACGATTTAAAATAAAAGCAATAATTGTGGCTTTATATTGAGTAAGAACATGTTTTTATGAACCACACAGCTTCCGGTCTTCCACGACCCGACCGGAGAAAAAGACGTGCTGCAGCCTGCAGGCACGAAACACGTTACCAGTAGAAATACATTGCTTTTAAAATCGTCCTGTGCAACACGAAAAAAAGGGGAAAATCGTGATGGTGAACACGAATCAATAGATTAAAAATCGTGTTGTTGAACACGAAATGCCGTGAGACTGGGTTGAAATAGGAGCGAAAAGAGAAGAGAAAAAGAGGGAGTGAGCGACGAGGAAGAGGAAGAAAATGCGGAGGAGCGGGTGAGAGTGATAAACCGCGCTATGCGGGTACAGGGACAATATGGCCGGCGTAGCAGGGTTACGAAACACATAACGCAGAGTGTAAAAACTCTGCTTGATGCATTTCACTGTTTGGGTGAATGCATCATGGCGGAGCGCATGCTCCCACGAGAGCACGCTGCGGTGCGTTCAAGGACCTCATTAGAGAGTCGGCCCTTTCTGTGTCGACCCCCCATGGGCAGAGCTTCCCTTCACAGGGAGTTTTGCGGCAGGACGGGTCACCAGAGAGTACCACAGCTTTATCGCTGGGGCCCCATAGCTGATTGCACATCCCCAACACAGTGTTACGGCCCGTCTACACTACAGCGTCGAGAGCGTCGAAAGCTCCAAGCAGCTCCAAGCTGCCCATTCACTTTCAATGGGGTGACGTCACGTAGCCGCGCTTTTTCGCCGAACTGAATTGTGGGTAGCCGAGCGAGGCGTCTCAGGCGACCCAGGCGACCAGAAGTTGAACATTGTTCAACTTCTGGTCGCCTGGACGCTGGAGTAGCCAGCGCCAGCCAATCAAATCCCGTTTCCCAAAATCTGACAGCTGAAGCGCTAGCCAATCACACCGCGTCTAAGCTGGGAGAGATATCCCGCCGTTCATTTCTATATTTTCAAAAAAAGTCGGAGGAGAAACTAACTATCGCCGTAGCGAATCACCCGGTTTTGTATGACCAGACCCTCTTCACCTCCCGGGATACAAACCGGAGGAACCAGCATGGAGGGAGGTGGCAGAGACAGTGGGTGAAACTGGTAGGTTTTCGCCTGTTTGGGGAGTTTATATATATATTGCTCGCATAAAATCCCCGGGGGTTTTTGCTTTGTATGTCGGGGGCGGGAGATTCATGTGATTGGTTGTTGGCCGTGTTGCTTGAATAAAATCCCCAAGCTCCAGACACGCCCAGCTCCAAGCTATTTTTGGAGCTGTAGTGTGGACGCTCCGTTATGGGGAATGGAAGCGCAGCTGTGTGTTAACGGAGTGGATGGACAGGACGCTGAGACTGGGTTATTCACTCCAGTGTTGCAGCATCCCTCCGACATTCATAGGCATAAGAGAGGCAAAGCCATCATCCCGAAGGGAGATGGCCTCTCTGAGGTTTCCTCTCAGCAAAGGTGCAGGCCCTGGTGCAAAAACAGGCAGTGTCTGATGTGTGCACCCAAGACAGAGAGGAGGGGCACCATTCCCAGTACTTCCTGGTTCCCAAGAAGACAGGCGAATTCAGGCCCATTCTGGATCTTCGCAGCCTGAATCTCCACATTGCACGCAGAAAATTCCAGATGTTAACTATAAAACAGTTACTGGGACTGGTGCAGCCAGGCGATTGGTTCACAACCATCGACCTGAAGGACGCATACTTTCATGTCGAGATTGCTCCGAAACACAGAAAGTATTTGTGTTTTGCCTTCCAGGGGGTAGCCTACGAGTACAACAGACTACCGTTCGGCTACTCCCTGTCCCCACGCACATTCAGCAAATGTGTGGCCACAGCGCTCCAACCGATGCACGCCCGTGGCATGAGTTTTCTTTTATCTGGACGACCTCATAGTCATGGCAGGTCCAGGGAACGGCTAATGTTTTACACAGCCCAATTGATCCTACACCTAACCAAGTTCGGTTTTGCGATCAATTTGAAGAAGAGCACCCCCATACCTCACCAACAGGCGAGGATATTTAGGAGTGGTGCTCGATGCAGGCAGGCTACGCGCCACCCTGTCAGAGAGCAGACAGGCATCCCTGCTTTGGGCAGTTTGCAGACTGCGACAGGGGGCAACAGTGACAGCTTTGACCATCATGCAGACTCTGGGTCTCATGGCAGCTGCTCACGTTGTGGTCCCACTCAGGTTACTGCATATATGCGCCGCCTGCAGAGGTGGTTCTCCAGCCCGCGTTTATATCCCAAGAGGCACAAACGGCATCTGGTGACCATCCCCCCCTCAGTGGAGGGCAACCTCCGGTTCTGGGGGTCCCCGGATCACCTCCGGAGGGTGTCTCCACTGGGACGGATGACCTCCTACATCAGTGTTCACGGACGCATCCGGAACAGGATGGGGAGGGACCTGCCTGGGGAGAGCTATAGGTGGGCACTGGGCTCTAACAGAAACATGGCACAGCAACCTCCTAGAGCTACGGGCAGTAGTGTTGGTCCTCCAGCATTTCAAACCCTTAATCCTGGGGAGACATGTAATGGTCAGGAGCGACAACAGCACCACAGTGGCATATATCAACAGGCAGGGCGGAGTCCGCTCCACCGCCTTGTTGGCCACAGCGGAGAAACTGTGGTTATGGGCTTCAGAGGTGGTGTTATCTCTGAGAGCCCTCCACATTCTGGGTCTGGAGTACAGGGGGGCCGACCTCATGTCAAGGGGCGGACCCCTGCCAGGCGAGTGGGCACTTCACCCGGAGGTGGTGAAGCAGATCTGGGCCCGGTTTGGGAGAGCAGAGGTGGATCTGTTCGCCAGCCGGCGCAACAGCCAATGTGCCCTGTGGTTCTCCATGGCTCTGAGCGACGACCCGCCCTTGGGGGTGGACGCGTTTGCACACGAGCCATGGCCAAGGAAGCTGCTATACGCCTTTCCACCGCTGCGTCTAATTCTCCCGCTCCTGAGGAGAGTGAGGCGAGAACGTCTGTCAGTCATCCTAGTGGCTCCGGACCGTGTCGGAGCGCCGTGGTACTCAGAGATGACACAGATGAAGTTGGCCAGATGTCTCAAGAGGCAGGTGCAATTGGGGCTTGGCTCCTGAGAGGGACAGGCTAAGACAGGGTGGATTGTCTGACAGTGTTATTCAGTCTATCCAGGCAGCTAGAGCTGGATCCACCACAGCCTGTTACAGGCCGAGGTGGCTAGGATTCCAGCGATGGTGTGAGGAGCGGAGAATAGAGCCCCTATCTTGTGAGTTGGGATCTATTTTGTCGTACTTACAGTTATTGGTGGACAGAGGGCTGGCATGCAGCAGCCATCTCGTCCTGCCATGAGGGATTTGGCGGCAGGTCAGCCTTTAGTCAACCACTGGTGTTGCGGTTTTTACAGGGGGTCAGGAGGCTGCGCCCAGTAGTGCACGCCTCCACCCCGCAGTGGGACCTGCCCCTAGTGCTCGAGGCTCTGGTCTCAGAACCATTTGAGCCTCTGGAGCTCTCCTCCCTGAAAGCACTGTCGTGGAAAACAGCATTGCCTTAACGTCAGCCAAGAGAGTGTCAGAGTTAACCGCTCTATTGGTGCACCCGAGTTGCTTGGTGATCCGGGGTGACCAAAGCGGGGTGACACTCAGACCGAACCCCTCCTTTGTGCCGAAGAGCGCGTTCAGTTGGAGGGCTATTCAGTTGGACGGCTTTAATCTTCCACCCCATAGTGGGGCTAGGGAGGCTAAACTGCACCTCCTCTGCCCGGTGCGTGTGCTAGCATGTTATGTTGAGCGCACGGCTGCCCTTAGACGCACTGAACAGCTGTTTGTGTGCTTCGGGGGCGGGGTGGAAAGCCCTGTCCAAGAAACGCCTGCGCAGGCTGGCTCTGCCCGAGGGGAGGCAGGCTGGCCCCGCCCAAGGGGGGTCGCGAGATGATTAGAAAAATGATATACAAAAACAGTGTTTCCCACATCATTTGATTCTATTTGTAGGGGCACCTACAAACACCGAACCCCCACCCCAACATGCAAATGAGCCATCATCTCATTAGATATGTGCATATTTTAATACTTTCAGGAACACAATTCTGAACATTGGATAAAGTCAGGTTCGAAATTCTCATTTCATTTTGTAGTTATATTAGAATCTAAATTTTTTATAGAACGGATTTTGGATATCTCTTTTTACCACTCCATAAATCAGAAAATATAATTGTTCGCCATGTTTTTAGGTATAAAATGTTATATAATTCAGGCTATGAATGATATATGAACAAACCCTTCTGTAAAAAAAATTCGTGAATTTAGGAGAAATCTACAGACGCAAATAGACAAACTATAGTAAAATAAACACCTAAATGTGTATTTTGTACATTTTCCTTCCAAAAGCCTGAAAGAAAACTAGAAAATAGAACAAAATATGAAAACCGGTGTTTTTGCCTGCCGTGTCTTGCCTTAATGAGTGAGACACCGGTTGCGTTGAGGATCTGTGGGGTTTGTATGTCGATGTATGGGAAACACTGTTATTTGTATTACTATTATTAATAATAACGTCTGCATAGACCTTTTTCAGGGGCGGACTGGCCATCTGTAGAATGTCTCTCCCCCTTGATAATTCACATGGCGGGGGGTCGCCAGTCTCTGGCACAGTTATTTTGGGGGTTGCGGGCTGACAAGTTGGGAACCCCTGCTCTACACGAGCTATGGCTGTGTCAACAGCCTTATTTAACGGCGTGAGTGTGGAGGACATATGCACGGCGGCGTCTTGGTCAACCTGGCTCCTTTCCTGGCTCCTTTCCTGTGCTTACTGGGGCAACGCAGGACTGGTGGGGAGGGAGAGGGGCTGTGGGTCAGTGGGCACCTGACCCCCTCCCCGGGCATAATGCGCTTACGTTTCCCCCGAGCCCCCCCCCAGAAAGCCGGTCAGAGACAGTGAGAGGGAACAGTGTTGTTGTGGAACGACAGCGCGTGTATACATCAGGGCTCTGTGAGAGATATAACGAAGGGTTACATAGGTAACCCTTGTTATATAAACACAGGCGGAGCCCTCTACTCAGGGGCCCTGTCTGTCCTATGCTGCTTGCTAAAGAGAAGTGTAGGATGACAGTCAGGAGGCGAGGCCTCCTTTAATGGGGTGAGATGCGCGTCTATAGAAGTCTCAGTGGATGAATGCTTGCATGATATGATCAAGGGGAGTACCCATAGAGTCCAGTAGAGGGCTCCACCTGTGTTTATATCACAAGGGTTACCATACGTAACCCCTCGTTTCATGTTAGCCTGCGCTAGCACAAAAAACAAAGACTTTAAAACCAAGAATAAAGAAGACTTCTACAACAAAGTCAGATAACTTTGTCCATATGGATCAGCCACTGGACATTATTTTCAAAGTAAGGGTAAGACCATGCAATATGTATTTTCATTCGCATTTAAATAGTGGAAGTGAATTCGCCTTTTTGTGTTTTAAAGAATGCTGCTATCGAAGCCTAACCAATAGGTTAGTAATTGTGCAAGCTCCTGATTGAATGGTGAATTTAAGCTATGTCTATGGGGTTCAAGGGGCACTTAAATCTTTATCTGATACTAGCCAGTGCTTGCATCTTTTGACATCACCACATGTCACTTGTTAGCACACACATATTGTTTTAGAACAAACTAGAAAAACTGTGACTGTTCTTAAACATCTTCACTATTAAGAGACTTGCTGGTGAAACTTACAGAAGTCATTAGGTTCAAACTTGGAAATCCAATTTTGATACATTACACTGATAATGTAATTTCATCAATATTTAATCAAAACAATAAAGCAACTGAGCAGAAGGAGAGAGAGCGGAGCATGCAGAGGGAAGGACGACACACACACACACACACACACACACACACACACACACACACACACACACACACACACACACACACACACACACACACACACACACACACACACACACACACACAGAGAGACAGCAGGGAGAGACAGGTGCAAATCCCACAACCCAGAAGTCATCAATCTTCCACTGAGGTGGAACAGGAAGAGCGGCCCAATCGGAGCCACACAGACACTCTGCCAATGTTTTACCCTCATTTATTTAACGATAGCAAGAGCAATTCAACAGGATTTTTACCCCCGCCCTTTATTGTTTTCACATTCATCCTGTGGCAGCACCAACTCAAAATTATAATCCTGGGGCCTCAAATCCAAAACACCTCCATATATGGCATTGTTTGAACACTGATCAATGAAATAGGAAACAACACATATTCTAATCATAATCAGCATCAGGACTAACAGCTCATGAACACACCACCTCTGACACCACAGTCAGATCATCAACTTGTCAACTTGAGAAATGTGACAATCCATGGTAAAATAATAACGCACCATTGGCTCTGAGGGAGGGAATATAAATGTATAATAACACGTGTGTACTTTTTGTGAGATTTAAAATCAGGACCGGTTGAATACTCTAGTCAATTTGGACATTCAGTGGTTTGCAATTTTTCGCTAGTAGACCACTGCTAAGGAGGACACTCTGATCAAGTAACTACAGTATACAGTTCGTCAGGGATGAGCGAAGAAGGCAGGACCCAAACGCAGATTTCACAGAAAAAACACCTTTATTCCAAGGCTAAATGAAACCAAACAGAACTCTTCCCTGTGAACAACGTCAAGACACGCAAGGAACTAACAAAGACAGAAAAAAAAACAGAACTTAAATACACACAAGACTAATCAAAGAAACAAGAGACAGGTGAGGAGGGAGGAGACAACACAGGGGCACCAGGTGAACACAATCAGACAGGAGGGAACACAGACAGAAAGCAACAGGCAAGACAGGGGCTACAGTCGGATAGTTTAAAAATCAGCTCCTAAGTTCTAACCCTATCGTCTATTCCTTGACCTCTGAGTGAAACGTCACGGGGTTAAGGGATAGTGGATAGGAGAATTCAAAAGGACTTAGGAGAAGAGACTGCGGTACTTTAGAGAATCCGAATGCACTTTCACTATCCGACGTGTTTATGATGCGCCAGCGGACGTCATTGTGTGCGTCTGCTGCTGTGGGGAAACTATGGAAACCACAGTTTTCTATACAGCGGACTACAACATGGATGTTCAATAAGAACGAGGGACTACTGTGAACTCATCTAGAGACTCTGCACCGTGCTCTGATGCTGCTGCTTTCGGCTTTATGAACGTGGACAACAGAGAAACATATTCTTCAGGACCAAATTTGGAATTGAAATAAAAAAGGAAAGTGAAACTTATGCTCGTCACCCTCTCCCTCCGGTCCACATTAATACACATGATCCCAATACGTATGATTGTATGAACTAAAGATCTTAAAATCAATACAAATGTATTTATTATAAACGTTAGTCCTTAACATCTATCACTGTGTATATCACCATTCAAACATCTTTTAAAAGTTGAACAAACCCCACACAGCTCAGTAAAGACTGAAATGTTGACTTTATTTGATAATTTCAGTGAAAAGTAACATTCATATTTCTCTTTTAGATTATAATACTGATGAACGTTCAAAACAAAGCACTTTGGCAACTTACCACCTATGTTTTAAAATGCTTAATAAGCACCGTAACTTTCATGATATCATTTCTCGGTCATAATCGGTTGTTTCCGTGAACGGCCGACTGTTGAGTGACGGCAAATGCTGCGGCTGCAATGCATTGTGGGGCAGCACTTTCGCTTCTCCTGTCGGTTAGGGAGGTCCAGTGGTTCCTAAGCTAAAGGAGGTTATAAAGGAAGTTTGAAACCTCCTTTCCTATCATTCTCATCATTCTAGAGAATTGGAACGGCACTTATCATGGCTGCCACTGAGGGACTTCCGGGTCATTTCACTCCTTTAGGAAGGTTCCTAAGCTAAATGGACTATTCGACTTCAGCCAGGGGGTGAACACTCTTCAAAATAAAACAGGAATCCAAAGACAGAAAAAGACGAGACAAAACACACAGTCAACCCCTCAGTACTTAACCATTTGCAAATCCATCTTTTACCCACCTTTTGGCCTCCTGGAATATCAAACCTAAACATATGTCTCAGTTAACACATAAGACAACAAATATAATTAAGTAAAAGGAGTAAAAGGCAATCAGAGTATAAGACATTATATACTGTATGTATATGATTATAAATGATGATATGGTAAGTTGACACAACAGGGAAATCTGCCGATACCACATGAACGGTCATGGACACTTATAACATGTTTTATTTGTTATTGTTTTTGCTATACTGTTATCCAAAATGAACTGTCAAAGTAAATTATTTTGCAAAAAATGAAATGTATGTTGTGCTTTTTTGTGTTTGTTTGTGCTTCACTTAACCTTCATTGACGTGTATAATAGTGATTACACATGTGCCTGAAGGTGTGCTTTCATAAGGGATTAGGTACGATTTTACCCTGGAAGCCATTATGAATGACCACATCTGTGTTCCTCTGTTGCTGAGGGCAAACACTGCTGTATTAGCAGCAACATCACTGCTGTGCACATCTGGCTGCTCCACTGGGGCATGAAGTGACCAGGTTCTTTACAATACAATAGAGTATTCTAGATACTAAGATACACAATGCACTGATTTTTATCAGAGTGTACGTTATCGAGCACTTACATCTTTTGTGCCTCAGTTTATTTTTGTGTCTAATTTTCTCTCTAGTGGCCATTTGCACTTTACAGTATACAGTGCATATCATTCATGATTATGTATGTATGCATGTATGTATGTATGCATGTATGTATGTATGTATTTATGTATGTATGTATGTATGTATGTATGTATGTATGCAGACATTTTGAGGACAGATTTTAGAGGCACAGATAAGATGTTTCTGGTCCAGGATCGACACAACACTGAAGTTACAGTAGCAACAATCTTAAAGAGTGAAAACCAAGGCACTCCTCATGGGTCTAAACATTACTCAGAAAGCGAAATACATGTAATGTACTATTATTTCTGTCCATTCCACATGGGGATTCACATTAATATGTTAGTTCTTGGAATGTAAGACGAATAGTTGCATCCAACATTGGGAAATGTAGTGTTATTCCAGCTTTGTGTCAGAAGTTTTAGTTTGTGTCTCTCTTCTTTTAACATGACACCCTTATGTTCAAAGCATGATCTCTACAAAAACCTTGCCTGCAGAGACCAGGGTTGCGGTCAAATTCTCGGGATGGTTCCTAATGAGGGGGAAATGACTCAGAAGTACCTCAGTGGCAGCCATGATAAGAACTGTTTGGACTCACTAGATCAGGGCTTCTCAAACTCCGGACCGAACTGCAAATCACTCCGGACCGAACCCTGTGTCCCATTAAAAAAAACAAATTTCTGATTCTGATGTAAATTAAAGTGGACCTATTATGCTATATTGGAAAAATATATTGTAGGGCCATACCTATAGAAAACATGTCCGTGAAGTTTTTTGCTTAAAATACCAAACAGTTCACCCATTGTAGCCATACTGCTCATACCCCTCTTTTGCAGCCCTGTTAGAGAAATGCGGATTCTGGGTCCTTAGCTTGAAAAATTCTGCTGTGATAAAACGCCATCCTGTTCTAAACCACAGTATGGAGCTCAAATGCTTTTTCTCTTGCGGGTTTATCACAAGGTGAGTTCCTTTTTTTATTTCCTGCTTTTTAAACACATGTGCTCTCCAGTACAGGTTAGCTCCGAGTGTTAGCGAGGCTTGCTAATGTAAACAAAGACGAGATAACATCGAAAACAGTCAGGCATTGTTTCTGATAGCAATTTTCTGTGGGTCCGCCACTGATTTGACGTGAGATCGGCAGCAGATCTGTATCTGCTCGTTGTACCCCTGTTTTTAAAATATTTGGGTACGGAGGAAAAGAGAGTTTTTTTACTTTACTGGCATTGATCCGGACCATTGACCTTGTATAAAAGTCACAAGTGGACCTTTAACAAAAAAGTTTGAGTACCCCTGCACTAGATGATATACACAGTGATAGATGTGTAGGCCTAACACGTTATGTATATATTGCATACAATTGTATTTATTCAAAACGTTTTCATAAAATCAATTGTATTGGGATTCATGTCAATGAATACATGTGGACAGGAAGGTGATGAGTACAAGCAACCATTAAGATACACTATTACATGTATTTTGAATTCAATCCAACCTTGGTAAAGAAGGATATTCTTTTTTAAAGCTTGCTGAAGTAAAGTTATAGTCATTAAGACATAGATGTAACCGCAACACTGATCTATTTCCCAACTAAGTATTGCAATGTAACTTCTATGCAGATGATATCATGACTTATGTCATAAAACAACAGGAAACATTCTTATGCATCTAATAGTTACAGAAGAGCATCAGAAGTAATGATATGTCAGATAGGCATGAATACCCATTGAACACCTGGCCGGAAACTTTCAATTTAAAAGGTGTTTATTTTAACAGCCTGCTTTTCCTGTGCATTTCCTGAGCCTGTGCACGCCATTTAACACATTGGATTTGATTCATTACTCAAGACAGCTATCATGCTCCCACTGTGATTTAGTTTTAGCTTAAAGTTAGGGATTAAAGGGCATTTGTGACCTTGGAAATAGTAGTTTGATGAACACATCCCAAATCATTTTAAGGGACGATGACGATGATAGTGGATCTGTCTAGAAGCAGATCTACTTCAATGGCCACTAAGCTAACTCAATTTTCTCATGATGAATGGGGAAACGCACATTGATTTCTAGACCTAGAGCACTTGCTTTATCTGATTACGGTACAAGCTGTCACGGTATTGGGCTGATTGCACAGTATGCACATGTCCAAACATCACATATGGCTGTAATGTTTATTAAACAACAGCATTTCTGAAAGATAGTAGAATACATGTGATATCCAGTCACCTCGGTGAACAACAACGTCTACACTTAGCTTTAATCATAGAAAGGTCATCTAATGAGGTAAATCCTCCGATACCTAAATCCTTTACCTCAGACCAGCTGCTGTTAGAGATCAGGGCCACTTGATATGTTTTTGTATAACTTCATTCAGAATTAAGGAGTTTCAAATTGTTAAAAAAAAGGCATCTTCAACCTGTCCATCTACACTCCAGTTCTGATGTTTTATTAAGTAGACTTTCAGGCAAGACTAATTTCTTCATATGAAACCTTGTTTGTCACAGGTGTACCTGCAGTATCATCAAAGTAATGTTTCTACTGGACATACATTCAGACTCATTGTGGAAGCTACATTACACTCCATCATGGGAGCAGCCAATATATGTGACCCTGTATAGTTAGGGGTGCAAAGATGCAAATATGTTTTGAGTGCAAATTATGTGTGAACAGCATTTGGCTGAGCATTACAACTATAGTTGAATTATTACACTATACAAGTAATGTAACCTTAATTAATTTCCGTTACATTTGGAAAACCCCAATATCAAATGCAGAGCAAATAAATACAATAGAAAATAAATATTAATAAGCAGTTTTTTACTCAAATGTACCATGTAGGAAAACAGAACAATGTAACAATGTAAAATCAACATATCATAAAGAAAAATAGCCAAAACCAAAAAGCAGAACATCTACCTATCATTTATTAATCTTTTTATTTTTAATTTATTGTGACATTTAAATCCTGCTAGTAATCCCCATTTGTATGGATTACGTGATCACATCACATATAAACCTGAGTATGAATACATATATTGTATATACAATGCAGGTTAAATCAACCCAATTTTAATCAGGTGCAATAAGCAAAGTCAATCTTTCAAACTACTGTAACTCTACTTATCAGTTGCTGGTCCAACATTAAAGCTACACAATTAATAGAAATGTTAATGAGGTTGCAATTTGGACTAGTGCAATATTCACATATTTCTTAGACAAAATATGTAAAAATAATTGAGTCACGTATTGGAGAGCTGTAGAGAACTCCCAGTCTACAAACAGTATTCTACAGACTCAACAAATAATAAAATAAATGCTGTTATGGCCCAGATCCTCTTTAAAAATCACAGTCAGCTTTTTCATTTATTATTCAATGATAATATGAAAACAATTGCAAGAATGATCATTCCATCTAATGTCGTGATTCGTATCACAATTGCACTTTAGTCAGTTACAAAAATCCCAATTTGTTATTTTTTCAAAATCACGCAGCCCTATCTAACATTATTGTAAAATATTGTTCTTCCGCCAACTCATTCTTTGTGTTCCTTATTGTATCATCCAATTTCTCTTATCTTTGAGTTATGTCATAATGACACACTCCACTCCAGAACAGGCTCTCAGAACAATGTGAATGCTTCACTGAGTCTGATAATCACAATGTTTCTGCGAGGGGATTAAAATCCCTCATCTGGCACATGAGTGATTACAAAAGTAATGTTATGCAACCAACAGTGTAATAAAATGTACACACATAGTTATCAATTAATGATGATTGCAATGCAATCCGATAAGCTACAGCCTTGAGTTCTCCAAATAATGTAAATGATTGTGAAATAAAAGGAAAAGGATTGATACAATCTTTAGGGTTGGAGGGTTACTTTCAAAATGTATTCTGTAACAACTACTAGTTCGTAATAGAACCATAGAAAAGAAGAAACCAATATATTTAGGATCAGAAATGATATTATTGATGGGAAAAGCTGCCTTTCATGAAGCATATTCAGGCAGTAGCCTATACACCAAAACTGAAACACATGAGCACATGCTAAAGATAACAAAAATAAAATCTGAGCTGACAGAAAATGCTCCGTTTTAGTTTAAAACACACATTTAAGCTCACACACACTATTTTACGAACATATAGGTTCACCTACTGAATTAAAAACAGAGCAAAAGAAGCAAAGAAAGTGAAAACCATAAAGCAGATTCAGGCCGTAGGCGTATAGATTCACACTTAAAGTATTATCCTACAGAACAGTACAGCTCACAGAGAAGAGATATATAGTTTATAGTCTTTTGTTGTTGTCATTGACCTCTTGGAAAAGCTTCCTCATTAAAGGAATGCTTCACTTGTGTTCAACAATCTGCCACTCATTTCTAACTTCACCTGTCTACTAACCCTAACAGCTCAATGAATCCTGAACTTCCTGTAATCAAGCTCCACATCACACCGTCATGAAGGGATGAAAGGAAACCACACAGGGATCTGGCGTTCTGCTCAGGAATGCACAGCATGTCTCGGTTGCAGCTCTGCTTCTTTAGCTGTCACTTCTTTAATCGATTTAAGAGAGCCGCTGAGATGCCCCCCCCCGGCTTACTGTCCCACCTCCCACGCTTCAGGAATACCCTTGGTACTTGGCTACACTTGAAACAAAGCAACACACACAAGTACGTTAAACACTCCGTTTAAAAGACTCTGGTGCTGTTTTGTTCAGTTTCTCATCAACAAGCAGTGTGAGGAGTGTAAAGCAGAACAGTTACTCACACACACGCTCAGTGTCCCTGGAGATGCTGCTGAGGAGACTCTGTCCACATATTTCCTGTGAGTCTCTCGGTGGTGACTTCTCTCTCCGTTAGTTCCACCTGTCTGACAGCATGCTCTAAGCTACCCTGTTATCTCTCTTCCATTCTCTTCTGTGTGTATCCTCTGAGCTCTCTTTATCTGTTTCCCCCACTAAGTCCCTCCTTCTATCAGCCTCTATCCCTCTCATACATCCCTTCACCCCCTCCCTCCCTCACAGCACTTTTATCCAACCCTCTCCCGATAATATCCTCTTTGTCTTTACCTTGGTTTGATTGCTACATTTCCAATTTGATTCATTGGCTGGACCTTAATAGAGTGGTGCAGGAATGAGTTTTAGAACCAGGAAATGAGTTAGCATTTTAGCACTTCCGGTTCCCTTTTCTCAAAGTCAACGCTTCTTGAACGTGTTTTAGTTATAATCCTGAAATAAGGTCTGACGTTAATACTAGTTTACAAGAATTCAAAGGTTTTTTTTATAACATAAAATACGCCAGGAAATCGGGAATGTCTAAACCAGGGGTGTCCAAACTACGGCACGGGGGCCAAATGTGGTCCATTTTGAATCGGCCCTCAGCTAATTCAAAAAGAATAATGAAATATGGCCCACAAATTAACTTGTGCTTCTCATATATTGAACTTCTTAAAATAAATATATATGTAAAAATATATTACACATCATTCATGTGTTAAAAATCCCACTTTTCATATAAATACTGTCAATTAAAGAATGTCAAACAAATCATAGTTGATTAAAAAAAGCCCAATAGCTTATTACTATAACAAGCTTGAAATCTATCCTTCACATTTCCTCTTTTTATAAGCAATCTGAAGCTTCTGTTTTAAGGAATGAGCTGCTAACACGTCGTACAACTAAATAAAGTAAACCATCTGGAGAGCTGGGATTTAGGCTGTTGTGTTTCTTAAAGCATTTTCAAGTATTAAGCATAATTTACCTACATTTGATTGATTTAGCTAACTTATAACTTAATTTATACCTTTAGTGAGCGGCCCAGCCCTTTGTATATTTTTCTGTATGTGGCCCTCAGTGAAAAATGTTTGGACACCCCTGGTCTAAAGCTTCTATGTGTCAGTAAAAAGGTGGTTGTTAACAAGTGACCAATTACTAAACGTCATCACGCCGAACATTATCCGCCTTTAGCTTAGCAGTGGCCATGAGCAGCCATGTGACAGTGATGTAGTTAGTTTATAGCCTAATGTTAGCTTTTTATTTATGCTGATTATGTTAATGCTTCAAAAATCACAAGTAATGTTAATATGTGGAGATTATAATGCTGATCAAACAAGTAACCTGTTTAGCCCTGAGCCTGTTTTTCAGGCCTCAGGCTCGAAAATCTGTATCTGCTCGTTGTACCCCTGTTTTTAAAAGATTTGGGTACGGAGGAAAAGAGAGAGGGTTTTATTGGGTATCGTTTGAATTTCCACGATTCTGATTCCGAATCCGATTCTACTTTTCGATTCCGGTTGTTAACGGTTCTCAATTCCGATTATTTGAGGGGCAGGGTAAAAAAATTATACATGCTTCTTCCACCAAAAAAATACATTTATTCGAGAAACTTTTACACAGGTTAGTTTACAGTAATATTCACATTAATCAGTCTGTTTATATTCACTGCTATGTAACTTAGGGTGACCAGACGTCCCCGTTTTCCGGGGACAGTTCCCGTTTGTATTGGCCTGTCCCCGGTTGAAACTGTCCCCGGAAATGTTCCCGTTCTTTAATATACGTTAAAAACACATAGCAAGGTGGAATAAAACGTTTCATGTCAGGAAACACTGGGTAAACAGACTGAGGTCAAGCCAGCCCGCACGTTGTATTGCGGTGCGGGAATATCCTATGCATTACGGTAGAGGCCTGTAAAAACTGCCTTCAAAATAAAAGTGTTTACTCGGTCAATAACAAATATACCTAAAAAACACACCAAACATATTCATATATACTGGAGCTTAAATTAAGAAATATGTACTATATAATGTGATCAATAATAATTTAAAACAAACTATGTATAACTACCACATTATAACTGAGTGAATGTAAAATGTAAGTATTGTACCCTGCTGAAAAAACCAGCATGGACCAGCATGGACTTCATGCTGGTCCAAGCTGGTCCAAGCTGGTCCATGCTGGTCCAAGCTGGTCCAAGCTGGTCCAAGCTGGTCCAAGCTGGTCCATGCTGGTCATTATGCTGGTGGACCAGCATGGACCAGCATGGACCAGCTTGGACCAGCTTGGACCAGCATGGACACCAGCATGAACCAGCAGGGACCAGCATGGACTGCTGGTCGTTATGCTGGTCTGCTGGCGCAAAAACCGTTATTCCAGCATGGACCACCATGAACTTCATGCTGGTCCATGCTATAACATGGTATGAAAAAAAATCTATTATTATTAAGATGGCATGAAATACAAAAACATACCAATATTTCAGTTATACATAACATAAATAACTGCAAATTCATAGAATATCTATATTAAATACATTGGTTCACTCACACCCAAAAGATTACCGTTAAAAAAACACAATATTAGATCTATCTTGCAGCATAAAATAATTATGACATTGACTTCAAAATGTAGCTTTTTACTATTTTCGACCATATATAGCAATTTCTCATGTTTGTCTTTACAAATACAAATGCATTTTGTTTTTGCGAATCATTGATCTATTCCATAAAGAAAAAAATACCCCACAAGCAATGGCATTACGTAAACAAACATTTAAAGAGTTAAAATTCTGATAAATGTAGAATTTCTTTGAAAGAATTGCAATGATATACGGTTGAAATAAGGAGTAATAGCATATAGAAAGCTTATATTCTTGCATTGCTATAATGCATTTCAAAACTATAGACCTTTTAAAAAGTCACTATGAGACATGGTCCATCTACATTGGCACAACAAACCCCCTGGCTCATTAACTAAGTATAGTTTTTAACCTAAATGATTGAGTTATACATTCATATGTTATCAATTAATATGTTAATTGCTTTTACGATGCTGAATAGCTTAACTGCTATTTGTACACAATAGTAAGAAAATACCAATTCAAATTTCCAGAGGCATAGACATTACATACACAATGATATACAGTAAAACAGAAGGAAAAACAGACAGAAGCCGCAACCAAAAGTACCCATTAACCCAGGGGTGGGGAACATTTTTCCTCTCAAGGACCATTTCAATTTGTTCAACATCCTCCGAGGGCCGTACAAATGATTGACCTCTGCTTAAAAAAACTAAAATCACAGCCCATTCATTCGGCCTTTCTTTCATTCTGTGCAAAGAAAAAGCAACCTCTTAATCCAGATATCTTACCATGACTCTCGTATGCATGCACGTGCACAGTTGTGGCATGACCACCAAAACAGAAAGATATGGACACAAGATGTGTGCAAATGTATTTCGTTTTCTATCCACGTGAACATGATTAAAGTGAGGGGCGGACCTAACCTCCTCTAGGGGGGTCCCATGCTACCCCAGGAAGATTTTTTTTAAATGTTGAAGTTAAAAGCATCAATCTGGTGCATTTTGAGAGCAAAATTAAGAGATCTATGGATACATCTCTCAACACCCAGATGAAACACAACTGTAAACAGATTTTATTTTTCTTTATGGATATTTTATAAATCACTCCCCTTTCAAACTGTATTCTTGTTTATTAACAAAAACTTTTTTTACTGTCATATAGTATTTTATACCCGTTTACTTTATTCTCTTGTGTTTTTATAACTATAATGATCATATAAAGAACCAAACCAAAGACCTGTAAGCATTACATTCAGGAATCTTATTTTGGGAGGGAGCTCGTTTAAAATGTAGCTGTATGGGCCATATTGAAAGCGGGCGGTGCACGCTTTGTGACAAACAACAAAAACGTGTGAGTTTTAACAACATGTTTATTTATTGACTTTTCATTCCTGTATGGCAATATTCATTTTGCACAGAAAAAAATGTTTGCCTAAATGACCAACTAAGATATGCTAGTTACATTTGTTATGAGTTTTGGCTAAAATGGTAGCGTTAAGGTAATGGTTCTCCAACTAGCAATTGCTAGTTGGAGAACCATTTAGCTAGTCAGCAGCAAGCAAAATACTGAGTTAAACAAGCTAACGTTCGATTCATGCTAGCGTTAGCTGCAAGCTCGCGTTAGCTGCAAGCTCGCGTTAGCTGCAAGCTCGCGTTAGCTGCATTAAGAATATAGGTTCTGCATACTAAATAGTACAATATTTTACTCAGTAGTAGTTGTCAGAAATAGCCAGAAATGGACACCCTCGGGTAAAGTAAATCTACCCTGAAAACTAAGCAGTTCGATAAAATGCAATCAGTTACTGTTGTATTATACTCTGGTGCTGGTCCATTAACTGCTATCCGCAGACATGCAGATGTAATGTTTGAGGACCTGGAATGACATATTATACATTTTTCAGTTCAAGGAAAACAAATATTGAAATTAAAAGTAAGAAGGGATGTATTTACATCTCTGGCCCATATCTCTTCTCGGGGGCGCTCCAGAATTCCGTGTGTCCCCTCCGGCAATGCTAAAGGCCCCAAGTCCACCTGGGTTGTCCAGGTCTTGGTGTAGGCGAGCAAGGAACGTTCTGGGGAGTGGGGTCTCGCCTGCCTCCAGAATTCTCCCCAGAGTAACATGTGTTACTGGCACCTAAATGTGGAAGAAAAAAAACAATATAATAGGATGGATAATGCAAATAACTGGGAGCATCAAATGCATTTCTTTGTAATCTACCTGTTTCTTTATGTAGAATTTCTATTATAGGGCTCTGGATGACCCACACGGCAACCACATCAAACGATCAATTAAGCAAAAATGTTTGCCTACGTTAAATACTTGGACGACGGAGTTAAAGAAATCGTTTCAACGTCTTATATTAAGGACTCCAGAAAAACAGTGCCTTCAAATGGGGAATCCCAATCCATCTGCTGGGCAATGGAAAAAAACATCAGAAAACATGTATTTAAGAATGCAGGTTCTGCATACAATGTGAGTGAATACAGAAATGTATGACAACCCAAAGCACAAAGGGAATTGTGATTGCATTTACCTCAACATTTGAGACATAACTTGTACGTGGAGACATGGCAGGGCTCGACAGTAACGGTTGCCAGGTTGCCATTGGCAACCATTCAGAAAAAATGTCAACCACTTCTTGGCCTTTGGTTGCCTTCAGTGGCAACCAGTTTTTAACATAAAGAAATAAGGACAGCAAACAGCAAAATGTGCACCCCAAAATAGATAAATACAAATTTATTATTTGTTGTATTAAGAGTGATATTTAATTATTGTTGTGACCAGTCGGAACCTGATACTTAAGTTGCATGTGCATTGGTGTGATTACCGAGCCATAAAGCGATGCGCGTTTACTCGCGTGTGTTTATTTTACAAAAAATGGCGAAGCTAATTAAGTTGTTTGACTGTGGAGTAAAAGGTTTGGCCAACCCGTCAACATCTCAAACGAATGTTCAAAGTGATTCATTCAACTGATAAAGCGCAAGATGAACCCGGACGAAAAGCAAAGAGGAATGTTGTCCATTCACTTCTGGTAAAAGTTCATTCAAAATAAGAGTCCCGATCTTATTACTACCAAAATAAAAGTGCAAAACGAAACTTTACCATTTAAATATTGGCATAAAATGATAATCACTTCTATACAAAGGTAACACATTTTAAATATAGTTAGACATATTAAAGGTAATTTACAGCATTAATAATTAATATCTAATTCTTAGCTGTGAATGGTTTTCATTTAGTTAACATTAGACATGTATTAGTCTGGCCAATTCAAGACTTCAATGCTGAAGGGCCAGTGCATCTATGGTGGGGGTCAGCACAAAGGTAAACAAAAAACACATTTGAAAGGGAGACAACGGATGACCAAGAAACTAGTGACTTGCTCAATTCATTTGTGGATCTGTGAAGAACATGACAGCAGCTGCACTACTGGTATTTTGTATACCAGCAATTGAGGGTGGACAAGTTTACTACCACTTAGGTTTAAAATAATTGTGTTAATTACTTATTGTAAAGCATTTGAACATTCTTTTGTGTCACATGTTCATTATTAAGTTGATGTATAACTGTATAGTATCTTAATTATTTAAAATACAAGGTGACTAAAAATGGCAACCGTATTTTCAGTTTTGGCAACCAAAAGCTGATGCCTGGTTGCCAGGCTCTTTTAAAAGATAGCTTTGAGCCCTGCATGGTCTGCACAGGATAAAGAAAACGTTGTTTTGTCCAGTCCGAAATAATGTCTTACATAAATTGAAACAGCATAATCCTCGCTCACCTCAACATCTGCAACGTGTAACCCTGAATTGTTTTTGAAGTCATCTGCCACCTTAAAATGACATCACCAGGTAAGAATGAAAAATAATAATTACAGAATTGATACTTTGAAAGGTTTAACACAAAAATATCATGAATTAACTTACATCAAAATGTCCACTTTTCAGTTTAGCTCAGCGTTGATTGTACTGTGAGGCTCCAAGTACTTCCGTTTTGAAATTCTAAAATGAAAAAAGAACATGGGTATCATTAACAGACTGACTAATGAATGGCAATTTCACCAATAATAGGTTGAAATTATTCTACTGACAGTAAAAACCGAACAATTTAAATTAACGAGCAGTTTTTACTAACTCGGACTATAGCACCAGTGTAAGGTGACACTCAATTGTTGGTTTTAAAAAAAGGTACTTAGAAAAATCCACACTTTAAAAAATAAATAATTGTTAAGATCTATATTATAAATTCAGATGTGAGAGACACAGCTACAGTTCCATCAGAACAGGAGAGGAAAATAATATGAGATATACAGCTGGGGGGGGGGGCATTGGGGGTCATTAAATGTAATATTATGGAGCCAGGGAGAGGGGTACATATTCAGACAAAACACAACATTTACAAGATTACATTTGTAATTTTAAATGAGAAAAAACAATGAATATTTTTAGATAAAAGTAATTTATTTGCCAAAAAAGAAACTTGGATATTCTAAACTGATTAGTATAATTTAATTTGTAAACCTTATCTGTGTTGCTAGAGTTCAAAAGATTGCAAGCATTATATATCTATATACTACGTCTACTGAACACAGATACAAACTGTAAGAGAAATGCAGTCTATGGTATTTACTTGTCTTATTATATTTAACTATACAAAGCGGGAAGCGCGTGAGTTAAATTCACTCTGTGATTGGCTGAGAGACAGGAGATGTTCGACTGATCCAGAGATCTATCATCTCTATTATAGGGCTCTGGACTGACCCACACAGCAACCACAAGATCGTGAAATACTTGGACGACGGAGTAAAAGAAATCGTTCCGACGTCTTATATCAAGGACTTTGACAGGGAGAAATATATACAAAGTAACCTTGACACTGTATATTGGGTATGCTGGGAGGACGATTTCTTCAAGGGACAAATATTATTTGTAAAGGGTGAGCGATGGTGTCCTGAATACTGCATTAAAACGATAGCGTTAATAAATGACCAACTAAGATATGCTAGTTACATTTGTTATGAGTTTTGGCTAAAATGGTAGCGTTAACGTAATGGTTCTCTAGTTGGAGAACCATTTAGCTAGTTAGCGGCAAGCAAAATACTTGGCCGCTGAGTTAAACAAGCTAACGTTGGAGGCAAGCTAGCGTTAGCTGCAAACTCCCGTTAACTGCTTGCTCGCGTGTTGCAAGCTAACGTTAGCCGGAAGCTAGCGTTAGTTGCAAGCTATTGCTGCTGCAGCATAATAAGGAGGTTGACAAAAACAGGCACTACAATAATAGACTGTATCGCGCCACTGCATTACATAATAAGATGAATGACAGCGTTTCATGCTATAATGACAGCTCTTAGAAGAACATTCTAGAATTCAAGATTCCAGAGCAGTGTCTCGTGCGCAAAAGAAATAGGTAGCGCGTGAGGCCAATAATGTATACAAGTAATCCGTTCGGCCCGACATCTGCCAGCCAGGATGTTTGCTTATGTGAAATACACGGACGGATTTAAGGCTATTGTAGCTACCTATAACAAACATCCAAAACTTCAACCTAAAAACATATCAAGCGGACATCCTCTATCCCATTCTTTGGGAAGAAAAATATTTCAACGGCCAGGTTCTGCTTGGGAAAGGTACGAATAATTAGGCTACCAATTAACATTAATAAGCGAGTAGCCAACGGCTTATTCTAACCGTTAGACTCTAACGGTTAGAGTATGCAGACTTCATAAGCCGTATATACATATATATATTATTTGTTAGGCCTATATAGGCCTCTAGGCCTTTATTTGAAATGTAATATTGATGATGTAATAATTAAAACTAGGGATGGGTACCGAGCCCCAGCATTAACGGGCCCCCGGGGCTGAATTATTAAAGACCGTGGTACCGTTAAGGTCCAACGTTAACAATCTTTTTATCGGTAATGGAGACGTTAAAAAAATAGATGTCATATGTATTATTGCTACATAAACATTATATCGCAGTCTTACTGTCGCCAACTCTGTTTCTAATATGCAAAAAGACTACAACATTTATTTTCGATCTTACATAGTTTTGTGTGTGAAATAGATCGCTGCAGTGAACACGACTTTCTGTATTTGTTTATGGTTTATATATTGTTTATTTCATTTCATTTTGGCACCATGGCAGAGGCAATTATAGAGTTAATGTGCAGAGATTATAATGTCCCGTTTACTAAAATATGTATTGTTTTATGTTTAGTTGACAAAAGTCACTGAGCTACATTTCCTGCACTCAAGCATACATCTGAAGACAAGAGTTGTGTCCCCCTTTGGCCACAAGGGGGAGTATATATAATGTATATATATATATATTGTATATATATATTGTATAGATGTTGCAACTATACAGAGCTTTGGTAATACTATATGTAACTGAGGTCATGCTAATAAAGCTATTGAATTGAATTGAGTATACCTTTAAGTGATCTGTCAGGAGGAAACAAAGGTTCGCCAACACATTACTCTACTGCTGAGAAAGGCTCTACAAAGACGTGAAACGATGTGCTGCAATCTGTGTATTTTTGAAGAATGCCAAGTAAAGGAAGAAAGTTAATAACTATTCTGTTTACAGTTCTGTCATCACATAATTTAATACGATTTGTTAAAACATTGTTGTTTCTTATTTTCAGTTTGCTTCAAGCAGTGGCTGTACGAGAAAGACCAATAAATGCTGGCCGGATTGGCAAAGACCGGAAGATACATAACAGAGAAGATAATGGATATTAACAAGAAAAAGAAAATGCGCTGAAAACTAAACCCAGCGCGCCATGGCGCGCGGAGAGTGATGGTTACTGTGAAATGCGTAATGGCACTGCGCCACTGGCTGCACCCGACTTTTCTAGTACGAGGTGTGCCCATGGGTGCTGTCCTTTCACGGAAAGTGGTCACCACGGACGCATGTCTGACAGGCTGGGGAGGTATTTATGAAGGTTGCCCGGTGAGGGGTCTCTGGAGCAGAGACCTCCAGCGGGCGCACATAAATTACCTGGAGCTTTTAGCGGTGTTTCTCACCCTAAGACGCTTTCTGCCTTTCCTCAGGGGACATCACGTCCTCCTGAGGACAGACAATACGACCACAATATCGTATATTAACCGCCAAGGGGGTTTACGTTCTCTCCAGTTACACACACTGGCGCGCAAACTTATCCTATGGAGCGGTAGACGTCTCCTCTCCCTGAGAGCGACGCACGTACCAGGAGTGATGAACCTCGGGGCGGATCTACTGTCCAGAGGTATACCACTTAATGCAGACTGGACTCTACATCCAATGATTGTGAGCCAGCTGTGGGTGCGTTACGGCAGAGCCGCGGTGGATCTGTTCGCATCGAAAGACAACGTTCAGTGCCAGCTGTTCTTTTCGATGCGCGATCTAAATGCACGATTGGCCCCCGGGCCTTCTGTACGCGTTCCTACCCCTGGCTCTGATACCCCCAACTCTAGCCAGAGTGAGAGAGCAACGCCACACACTTATCCTGATAGCTCCGCACTGGCCAGCTATGTACTGGCTAGCGGAGATATATCAGCTGCTGTGCGGGCAGCCATGGCAGCTCCCACTACGCAGGGACGGGGGGGGGGCGATCTTTCACCCACACCCAGAGCGATTGGCTCTATGGGCCTGGCCCGTGAGTGGTACAATCTGAATACAGTGTGACATGAAGCTGACCCTGGCAGCTGCCAAGCGAGCCAGTGGCACTCATGCGCTATCTGTACAGTCTTCATGCACTCAGTTCGCCCCAGGGCAAACAGAATGTGGTTGAAGCCCAACCCTGCCTTTATCTGAAGGTGGTTGGTTCAGGTACCACATTTGACATTGAGGCATCCTCCCCGCCACTGTATTCCTCCGGGGAACAGCGGCCGGATTTGCCGTGTCCAGCCCATGCTTTAGGCACGTACAGGGACAGATCAAGGGTGCTTCGTCATAATGACCAAACACCTTGTGTCCTGGGCTAACCCTTATAAGGGCAAGCCTGTTACTAAGCAACGGCTCTCCCACTGGTTTGTGGAAGCAATTGCTTTGGGGCCCATACGAGTCAGAGTTCGCAGGCACCCTCGGGTCCACGAGCTCTTTCGACTCAGGGTCTGGCTGCATCCTGGGCTCTGACCACCTATACAAATAGCACTTTACCCCTGCTTACACCTATATGCTGTGAGGTGATATCAAGCCTTCATTGTAACAGTCGCGGGTACACTGTGTATATGCATGGGGAGTGTTGCAGTAGAAAATTCCACTGTAGCGACCGGTACATTAATGGGAAATCCTAAATGTTTGAGCACCCTCTATGAAACGTCTAGCTACCCCACAGCACCCCCAAAATAAATCTTTTTTCTCCAAAGGGGGGGCCTGACAGAAAAAATGTGAGAACCACTGCCTTCATGTAACTGTAACCTGAGAACCACTGAAGCTACAACAGTGCAACAGTCCAACTTTTAAAGGACCCCCCCCCCGCCCATTTAAAAACAGTTCTTGTTGAGAAAAACAAGCATATATGCCTTCTCCGGCATACCGGGAAGACATGTTTGAACATTTTAAAGTGAAATGCTTCCATCTGTTTGTGAATTGGGATCAAAACGTTTGAGACCCACTGAGATAACTTAGAGTCTAAACACTCAGAGTCCTTTACCTCACTGAGCTGTAGTTATCAGCCTCAGTCTGACTGGAGAGGACTCTCCTCCACATCATTGTAGAAACATCTTCTTCTTCCGTTAGAGCAGCTAGCACCAGATGCCAATAACAACAGCGCGTACCGGTGCACCCTCCCTCTCTCCCTCGCTCCCTCCCATGCTCACTCGCACTTTGGCTGTGAGCTGCGGGTGCCAGATAAGCCAACATGCCCCATTTTCATCACTTACAGCACCCATCGTACAGGGCGAATGAAAAGTGTAACTGGAATGAAAAGGGTGTTACATTTACTTAATTATGAATGTTGTTACATCAAGGCCGAACATTAGGATGAGCACCAACGTTCAAAAATGTTTTTCCCTCCCAGAGCTGTCAGCGCAGCGCCTCCACAGATCTGGCGCCCTAGGCGAACATCTATAACGCCAGTGCGACGGGCCGGCCCTGGTCTCAGGTTACGCTGTAGGAAGTGTAGGTACAACCAGAGCCATATAATAGTATAATATAATATATAATATAATATGGCGCTGGGTACAACCATAGATATCAACGCTACATTTAGGCTAGAGGACCGGGAGGGTGTGTATATGTGTGGCTCGAGCGAGAGAGCGACCTTACGTGTATTGTTGTTGTTGTTAGCATCTGGTGCTAGCTAGCTGCACTAACGGATATAAGGAGCTGTTTAAATGAAAACAGAGGAGCGACATTTCGCCGACAACTGCGCCGAGCACTTGACTTTATGCAGGCAGCCAGACAGTGGGACATTGTACGAACAGTCAGCACACTCAGCACGGATAGTGCGCGCAACATGATTGCAACGTCCAGGCAGCTCCTGTTCGAGCATATGCCTTGAGTTGCACATAGCTCCAACGATCCATCACACACACACACACACACACACACACACACACACACACACACACACACACACACACACACACACACACACACACACACACACACACACACACACGCACACGCACGCACGCGCACACACACACACACACACACACACACACACACACACACACACACACACACTTTGTATTGTATTATTGAATGAGAGAGGTTCCAGGTTGAATTGAGGCGAATATTTGTAATGTTCAGAGGTTGTTGTGTTTAATATTCATGAGAATATTTGTCATTGTTCAAATGATAATAAACATTAGCATAAAGCATATTTGTCCACTTATATGTTGATAAGAGTATTACAAACTTGAAAAATATTCCTCTAAGGTATATTTAGAACAGTTAAAAAATGTTAATTAATTTGCGATTAATCGCGATTAACTATGGACAATCATGCGATTAATCGCGATTCAATATTTTAATCGACTGACAGCCCTAATATTTACTTGTGTGCACGAGCGTGACATGCATTGCAGACCGCAAGTTAACCGCGACTATCTAATGCTTCTAATGCCATTTTGGCCGAGGTTCAAGGCATTGGCTACAGACAAACAGTGCCATTTCTCCCACTAGTTCAAGCCATCATACTGTATGTATGTATTGAATGTGTGTGTGTATACAGGGGCGCCGTTTACCGACAGGCAAGTGCTTGGACCAGAAGGGGGCCCCCAAATAAGGTAGATTAATCCAATCCAACTTTATTTATATAGCACTTTAAAACCTCCAGAGCAAAGTGCTGTACAGAGAGATACATAACATATAAAATCACACAGATCAGCTCACAAAACATTAAATAAATACATTTTAAATAAAAGATACAAACACAAAACAAACCAGAGTAAACGTAACAATTTCCAAATTAAAAAATAAAAAACATAAAAAAAGATTAAGAAGGTCCACAGCAACAACAACATGAAACACCCTATAATTTACTGCAACGACATGTCGGGAAACCCTCTCAAGGGGGCCCCATGCATAGCGCGCCGAAACTGCTTCTTAATTTCAGTTTTGTTGCTCCACTCCGGGGGGGGGGGGGGGGGGGACGGGACTTTATTGGTAACCATTGATCCGGACCATTGACCTTGTATAAAATTCACAAGTGGACCTTTAACAAAAAAGTATGAGTACCCCTGCTGTACACTATAATGAAATAAAAAGACATAACAATTATTAATTAATAAAAATTAATAATCTTTTTTTCTAAAAGCAATGATACACCTGTGAGTTGGCTGTATAATTGTCTGAATCAATATAGATGTTTTTATTTTAAAGTAAATTCAGATTGAACATAGTAAAAAAATGTAAATTATAGTTTCCGTCTAAAAGAAAAACATTACTTATAGTGAAGACCACCCTTATATAGACTAAAAGCTTTTGGAATCCAAACTACAACATAAAGTACCCTGTATCAAGATTGATGCAAAACAAGTGAGAGAGGTTTAGAAGAAAAAAAACACCTCTGGGTATATTTGGGTGTATTTGCCATATCTCTGGAACCCATTGGTCGATGTTGATGATTGACACCACTTCTTTACCGTTAGAGCCAATATAATCAAGGGGGGGGGCTCCAAAATCCACCTAAACATTACCATTGAGGAGTGAGAGTGATGCGCACGCAGTTTGCCCAAAACCGAAAGCTCTGTTACACTCTATATGAAAACTAGGTTTAATGCCATAAATATGATGATGATCAGTAATCATTTCAAAGTGACACAGAGACATTGGATTAACCTTCAGCAGCGTTTATATGCGTTGTAATGCCCTTGAACACAACTTTTGATCAGAAAACAGCAAAGGTAAGACAAATTTGTCGTTTTGGCCCCGTAAAGTGAAGTTGTGTGTTGTCTTTCCTGGCCTTCGCTGCCGGCGGGGGCAATCGTTCTAGAGGTTTTAAGTAAACTTGTGTTTGCCACAGAACTTTCTGCATTATAACGTAATCCAAAGGAATTCGCTAACTTCTGGCCTACAAAAATATGTCATCACTTCAACACCCTGTTTAGTACTGAATATCATATAAGGCTAAATTAGAAATTCAAAAAATACACTGCTAAATACTAATTGCTTTCTTTACAGCAGTAAGATGAAAACATTGACGTGGATCTCCTGTAATCCTGTTAATGCTTCAGTCACATCATGTGGGCAGAGTAGTAAGAAGTGATTGACCCACCCTGATCTACCTGAGGGGGGGGGGGACATGCATACTTAGGAAATGGTTATCCTATGCTAACATTTACATAGCTTACATAGCATATCTGATTCTAGAGATGTATATATGTATGTAGTTATCAGTGGCGAACCGTGTCTATCACAACTGGACCTTCTGTAGACACACACACAACCCCCGCCGCCGAAAAACAAATAGTTGAGAGCAATATTGTCACAAAATGTAATAAAATATTGATGTCATCTATTGTCTCTGTTTCTCATTCTGTCTGTTGTTGGAATTGAAACCACAGTTCTCATATGTTTATCTTGCAGAGCGCCTCTTCCTCTCTATTTCTTTGATTCCCCCGCTCCCCCCCCCTTCCCTGGAGGTATAGATAGTTCAGAGCTGTTGACAACATTTCAGTTTTGAAGAATCCAGGAAAACGGTTTCTCTGCCGGCTGTTTCTTTTTTTTGTTTTATTGTACTATGCTGATAACTATGCTATCTGACTGCAACTCCCCTGAGTTTCTCAAACAGGGCACTGTCGCAGCACTTAATCTCACACACACACATATTCGTACAAACAAAGGGTTAACTTCAATATGTATGACCTGTACGCAGATGTGCATTTTAAAAACACAGACGTGACATTAATTGAGGGCCACACATGCAGCAGGTGAACACACACATGCACACACATTTAACAGTGGTGTTTATTTGTATTTTGGTATCATTTAGTATAATCACACAAATTCTGTGTTCTTCATTTATTGAATGTTCAATACCTGACAAGGTCGGAGATCAGTGGGCGGAACCTTTGAAGTGTGGTCGCTGTGCTCAGAGGATTGTTTTTATGGTGACTTCCCCCTTCATATTGTGTCCCTCACGTTTCCTCGCCCTTTTCTGTAAATGTTCCACGTGAGAGGAGACATTGTGAGGGAAACTGGATATAAGACTGATTGTTATATCTGTTGTCAGTGATTAAACGGAGATCGTCTAAACTGTATGCTGGCTCAGGTCTCGTCCATGAACAACACAAAACACAACGCAGAGACCGCTTAACGACACCGATTACATACACACATATACACAGACTAAATTGGGGATTACCGTCACCCCCCATCCTTTTCTTGAAGCTTTCCGCAACAGGGGTCTATCGTGTCACAAAGACCCTCATCCAGCTCCCATCTTAACCAATTACACACTCAACATGTGATGCTTTGATGCTGAGTGTGTTCTCCAGAGTTGGGAGGGTTACCTTAATAAAGGAATTACATTACAATTACAAGTGACCTGCAAAAATCAGTAACCCAATATAAGTTTCCCAATATAAAGGTAATGTGATAAAATATTGCAAAAAGAAACAATAGGATGTTTTTGTACGTGTATTATGTAAGACAACAGAACAATGTAACCTTGTAAAAATAAGAATTAAGATATTTAGTAGCAAAAATGTGTCCTCTTAAATGATAGGCTAGGCCTACATAGTATAGTTTACAAATGCTGTTTTGGTTTAGCACAATATTTAAAAGCAAGTACAGTATTTTTGTTTAAATAGGTAATATTCTGCTCATGTTCAGGTTCATATTTGTATGTAGTGTCTCTACTGTGACATGTCTCCATGCTTTAAAGTTCAAAAAGCTCTTTATTGTTCTCATACTGCCTGTGCTGCAGCACCTCTTTTCACCCTCTGTCTGAAACCAGAGCCCAGTCTGCTCTGATTGGTTAGCTGGCCGGCTCTGTGATCGGTCAACCTCTTAGAGATATCCCGCCCCTTAGCTTATCACGTACAATGTGTACAATAGAAGTGAGAGTGTCACATAGTGATGTCATTAAGTCACTGAAGTAAACAAAGGAGTACAATGGAGGCGTTTCAGACAGGGGGGAGTGTCAAGGGGTGAACTCAGAGGCATGAACCCAAATGCACAACTCAGACGGTTTCAAAATAAAGTATTTTACTGGATATATTACAGTAAGAAGATAGAGAACAACAAAATACTCTTTTGAGGAAAACTAAATAACTACGATAAGGAGCTTGAAACAAAACAACGGCCGTGGATCAGGCTTGAAGGTAGTAGGTACGCTGGTATGTCAAGTCATGAGAGAAGACAAACTGGCACAGGACAGGGGGAGACTAAGACAATACACACAAGGTAAGGGGCACAGGTGGAAACAATCAGGGCGGGGTAGACAATCACAAACGCAGGAGACACATAGGGGCGGGGAGCACAGAGACCTGAAACGAGAGGGAGAATTACTTTTCAAAATAAAAACAGGAAGGCACAAGACAAAGGGACATGACAAAAGCTCATTTAAAGAATACAACTTTAAAATGATCTTTCGAGACATGACAGGGAGTGTGTGGGAGAAAAACTCCCTCTTGAGAGAACAGGGGTTTTAGCCTTTGTAGACCATTAACATGCACAAAAACCTAAATAACACACTACAGGAAAGGGAAAAGCACAACAAGCATAAAAGCGACTCATTATTGAAACAGGTGTCTTCACAGACATATTTAAAATTAAAATAATCAAAGTAGTGTAAATTAAAACCTACAAGGAAAATAAGGCAGACTGTCTACATATAATACATAGATCTTTATTTAAAAATGTATTGTTACAGTTGACAAAAAGGGAGACAACACCATGAATAACGTTTATACAATATTTTATAAAACAAATTATACCAAATTCAATATATAGATGGGATGTGATAATCAGTACTGTCAGTGGTGTGTGATGAGCATGATATCATGATCAATATCGGGATAAATATCGTACCGTGGACTTGTTATCGTGATATTATCGTACCGTGAGTTTTTGGTACCGTTACATCCCTAGTGAATAGTGTTACCTGATATACTGAAAAAGGCAGCACTCAATGATCTCCTTGGGGAGTCTTTCAGTAAAGGAGTGTACGGCGCACAGCACAACACTGGAATCGAAGCTGAAATTGACTTGTACTGAAAGCGACCTCTATTTTACTCTCTGACTGTTCTCTCAAGTGGTGGAGAGACAATGCACAATGTTACCCACTGCTGTCACCCATGGCCAATGCATATCTCTCTGTCCCAGCAACATCAGTACCAAGCGAGAGAGTTTTTTCCACAGCAGGGGATATTGTAAACGCCCAAACATCCCAGCTTCTACCTGGAAATGCGGACATGCTCATACTCCTAAAAAAAAACCTGTCTGATGATGATGAGTGAGTGAGTTGGTGAGTTTGAGTTGAGTTACTTGAAAATCTAAAGTGAAACTTGATCTATTTTATTGCAGGGTCTGATTATTCAATGTCCTTGTTTATTTGTGAGGTGCAGTGGCACAAAGAAAATGCCTACTTTGTTTGGTAGTACTAGTAGCTAAAAAAACACTGGTTGTTCTTGTTCCTACGGAGCCCTGAAGGGTTCATAGAGAGAACAAATACATAACATGAGGCCACGTTTTATTAATTCGTGCGCACGATATACTTTCTCGTTCGCACAAAAAAGTTACCAGTGCGCCAAGTAGGAAGAGGAGCACAGAGGAGACAACCGTTTCATTGCAGACTGTTATGTTTATGTGGTGAAATGGCAGTGCATACATTATTTGAGATATATTTCAAACTCGGACTTCATTTTAGGGACATTTCGGCCAGAGGTGTAGAGCTATTTCTTTAAGCACCGGATTGGCAAAACAGGAAAGTCTGTGAACCAGTCTGCCTTGATCTATGAATTCATGTCCGTGACTCTCACAGTATCTGCTATCAGAGAGCTGTGTCGTTTACGCAGCGCCTTCACTGTGTTCACCTTCATTAGAACAGCTGAATAGAGACCGAGGCTGCTACGTTTTAGCCACAAACACACACACACACACACACACACACACACACACACACACACACACACACACACACACACACACCTCTACACACTTCGAACTGCCCGATTATTTCCCCTATTACTCGTTTTATGAAGGAGATGTCCGGTCACCTGATGTGTAAATAACCCAATTTGTGTTCTGTGAAACTGAAAAGAATATGACATTGTTTTTGTTACTTTCATTGCAGTTGTATATGTCTTAAATGTAATTTAGGTTAACTTCTTGTTTTATTTAGATGCTTTTATTTTGAAGGCGAGTTTACGCTGTTGACAGGAAGTTGTTGTTGCTATGGAAACGTGAAATGCTACATGATATGTGTGTGTTTGTGCTCTGCTCAGGTCAGCTCTGTGTGGGTGTGTGTGTTCGGTGTATGTGTGTGTCCGACACCGGCATTTGTTTTCAAATGACTATGAACAGTAATTTACACACGTGTATTCCCAAGTGAAAGAAGTTCGTTTAATCTTAATATCAATGTAGGAGAGTGCTAAATGTTGTCGGAGTGCACCGGAACAAACGCCACTATCATAATATCTGATGAAAACAAATGCCCACACACAGACACATACACACACGCCCTGGCGACCGGACATCTTCATTAAACTAATAATATGGCGTAATAATCGGGCAGTTAGATGTGTCTAACCATAAGATATATCGTTATCGTTATCGTTCGCACAATATACGTATATCCTGCGCACAAATTAATAAAACGTGGCCTCGTTTTTTTTTTTCTCTCTCTATGAACCCTCCAGGGCTCCATATGTTCCAGTCTGTTACTGTCACTTTGTTTTTGACACTTTAAATTACTGCTATCCTACAAAAATGCTGTACAAATCAGATTTATTATTTAATAAAGAACAGAGTAATCATTTTTCTTTATTTTTCAATATCGTGATAAATATCGTAACGTGGTCTTGTTATTGTGATATTATCGTACCGTGAGTTTTTTGGTATCGTTACATCCCTAGTGAATAGTGTTACCTGATATACTGATGTCATCCTGTGTGTGTTTGGTGTTTAAAGCAGGTTCAAAGCGAAGCAGAAAGGAAGAGGTGAACAGACCAGAGAGTTCACACACACCTCCAACCTAGAAAAAACTATGACTAAAACCAACGATAGCACTGCAGGTGACACACATGGGTGACGGAGCATGTGATTATTGCTTTTTCCTATAGTATTCTATGTATATATCCTTTCAATGTGGTACTGGGATCACACCTAATACGGGTTCCAAAAGGAGAAGTATTTAACATGTATTGGATTTATTCTATCATATTGTATCTGTAACAAAGAAGAATTATTTGTTGGATGATAGTAAAATGCACTTCTAGTTGCTGATTGGTGAAATGTTGTTACTTTGGGTGTTATATTAGGCGCGTTCACACCGCAGTACTTTTCCCACTTTATTTCCGAAATGTTGCGTTCACACCAAAAAGAGCCGGAACTAAAATTAGTTCATGAGAACCTTTTCACCCCCTTTTCAGTCCCTGCTAGAGAGCAGGGACTTTCGTGGGAGAAAAAGGTTCCTAAGTCTGATTGGCTGGGCGGATTGCAAACCACGCCCCGTAAAACTCCCCAAAAGTTTTGTGAAGCCGCCATTTTATTATCCTCGCATTAGCATTATTAGCATTAGCATTTAGCCCAGCGCAGAAACGCAGAGAGACTAACTTATGGCAACACAAAATAAAACATGGGAGCGGTGGAGATGAGGAGGTGTCGGCGTTCTGGCGATTTACTCGGAAGGCTGAAGCCAGTCCCCAATTCCGGGGACTTCCGGTGTAGGTACCATATCTGCTCGGGGTACCATATCTGCTCGGGTGACGACTTCAAGATGGCGGAGTGAGAAGCAGCAACGTTGCAGGCTCGTAAAAAAAGTTTAGATGTGAGTCCTTGACTGCAAAACCGACAGGCAATAGCTTATTCATGATACACTTTAAGTTATTATAGAAGCTTAAATAGTCACATTTTACTTTAACTCTTCAGTTACCAACACTTTTGACATAAAGTGCCTGCTAGCATGACCGACCACGATTACAACTTAAAAGTTCTCCGTGAGGTGTGTGACGACTCGGATATTGAGGACATGGAAGCGGGACATAAATTGGGACCTGTAAAGAAATATTTGTATGTATTCAGGTTAGTAAACTATCAAGATGCTTAAAAAGGGAAAATGATTTGGGTGAGAAAACTGTGAACTGTGTTTGGAGCCTGGGAACATTTGGTTTTGTGAGGACAAAGGAAGAGGGGGAAGGTGTGGAGTTGACATACAGTCATCTCAGATCCCTGTGACAAGGAAGCTGAGCCACTGGGATTGGGGACTTAAGATGTGGGGTGTTGATGATAATTTGGGCAGCCAATCACTGGTCTGGAAGGGAGGCGCAGATAACTCCTCCTTGGGTCAGCGAGGGATATAGACAGAAACCCCGCTGTGTTCGGTCTCTTTCTTCTCTGACTGGCTGGCTGGCTGGCTGGCTGGCTGGCTGGCTGGCTGGCTGGCTGGCTGGCTCACGTGAGTATCAGGTAAATGTGGGATCCCACAGAACTGTATGTAATTTGTACTGTATTGATTGTACTTGATTGTATTGCATTGTATATTACCATTAAAGTGGATTATTGTTAAACGGTTACTTGTGGGTTCTGGGTTTCCTTCCTGTAAGATAATGGCTCGTGTAGGGACGCGAGGAGATTTGGAAATGCGGCCTAATTAACATTTATATCTCCTAACAAATGGTGACTCGACGCTGAATAAACATGAGCTGTGGAAGGATTCAGAGGACCACACTGGGTCGGGAACAAGCACTTTTAGACGCCTCGGACAATAGCAGGGCCCTGTGGGATTGTCTGTAGGCGTTTCAGAGTGTTTTTGAAGTTTGAATGGAGTATACAATGCATCTTTTTTACCATGTTAGGAAAGTTATATATAACACGTGAACGTTGATCGCCAGGTATAGAGAGTCCTGCGTAACGAGAAATTAGAGCAGTTTAGCGTGGATCTTCAGGTAGTTTAGTCCTGAAGTGGCGTAGGAGCGGTGCAGTTCGTGGGATGTGCGGTGTGAGTCCCACACGGCGAAACCTGGATGATCGATATTTCTGATCGGTCCGCCGTTTATAACTGGGGGTAAAATAAGAGTCCAAGACCAAATAAGCGAAAGTGTCAGCGGACTTTTATCTGTTAAATCCTTGGGAGAGAGCGCTAACGTCACCTACATTGTGACGAGACCGGCTCCCGTTTCCCTTGTCTGTAAAAATTAATTTGAAAGGCTGACGTAAACATAACGTTGATCGCAAGGTAGGCAGAGAGTCCTGCGTGACGACATATGAAGCACGTTATCAAGCCGGACAAAATGTACGGGGAATAAATCTGTGTGATTTTTACCTAAATAACCTGTATGAGCATTGTCTATTGATATCAGACATTGAGTCAGAAGAGTGAAGCTCATTTGTGCTCTGCTGCTGCCATCTAGTGGCTGAAAAGGGGGGAAGCACGTTAATTAAGTCAGATTAATAAAAGCGAAGTCAATATATTGCGTATATTTAACTAAATGAGCTGTCTGTGGGTTGTCATTGTTGATTAGTACAGACCTTGTTTTATGTTGGTAAATGTAATGATACAAAAGCAAGCTATTCATCACAATTGTATTTTTAGGTTATGAATAAAACAAAAAGTAGTAGCCTAAGGGATAAGCAGAAAGGTTTTTGAACGCTTGTCAGTTATGGCAGAGGTGCTTATGCCCGCTTCGGTTTTCAATGTTCGCCATCACGTTAAAACAGGATTGGTGGCATTTTCAGTTCATTGCTTGCTTCCACACGCCTTCCCCCTCCTTGTCTCTTTCACGACTATAGTTAATGCATTAGAACGATTGTCAACGGCTGATTGCCGTGTTTCTAGGAACACGGCTGTTCCGGAACGGCCTTTCAAAATAAAAGCCAAAGGCCGCTATTCGCCAGAGATGCCTTCACAATGAAACAGTAATTACCTTAACAATATATTTAACTTATATTGCGTCTTTAAATATTGATTTTAATTCATTACAGATCTAACCTGCTTGTAACACCACTTTGATCAAAAATAATAGGATAAGCAAGTGGTTAAAGGGGGTTTCCTGTCTGGCTCATTTGATTTAGAACTGAAGTAAGGGAGAATAGTGTTTTATGAGTCATTCCTCATGGTTTATAAAGATAAATCATCAGTTTGTCTGGACTTTGATATAGAGATAGGATCATGGTGGAGAAGGAAGACCTTTTTTGGTTTCAAATTAAAGTAGAGTTTAAGGATGAAGTAAGCAGGACTTCAACTGGCCAAAAGACATTTTAAAGTTTAATATTCTTGGTTAGCAAACAAGACATCTGATTATTATGTCACACATGATAATCTTGTTATAGAAACTAGCTTAAAATATTGGAGAAGATATGTAGATGTTCTTTCGTGGTGTGTGGAATATGTGATGCTGGAAACATGTACGTTTTTCAATGTATAGGAGAAAATGTTTTCCTGAAAGAGTTATGTTGGGTACATATGTAGCAATGGATGAAACAATTTTTAGAGTGAGTTTTTGTAATATCATTTGTAGACATCAATTAGGTTGTTTAGATGGCATTTAACAATTAAGACAGATAGTATGATTACAAAGAGTCAGAGTGGAAAGGGTTGGATTTATTTAACCTCAGTGTGCTAGATTTTTTATAGGTAATGCGTCCCGAGACCTGGACTCCCCCTCTGAGTTAGAAAAGGCTTCGATCCCGACCCTCCAAGCAGACAAAAGACCTAACCCAACAGGAAACTCCTCCTTCTCCATCGAACAGACAGAGAACCAGAGCTGAAACAACAACAACAAGACTGCAGCCAGAACTATCTCCACCTGTGGCATCCAGAACCAGACAGCATGCTGACGGGCAGAAATCTACGCTCATCAGTCCCTCAGACAGGACCATGAAGTTCCAAGCTGAGCACAAGAGCAAAGTGTGGGAGATGAGAGCAGAATCTGCCCCCCATAAAAACAGCAGAGAGACTGTAAAGGAGGGGATAAAATGCAAAGCAGTGCAAGATGGGGCATGCAGAGGTAACTGGGCCAATGGCTGACAGCGGATGAAGTTACAGCTGATGGACTGAAGAGAACACAGAATCAGAGGAGTTGGCATGGTCGATTAGAAGTGAGGAGGCCGGGGTCACGGCTTGAGAAAACCAGAGGAGGAGAAAAGGAAAACGGGAATGAGTGAGTTTACACATAAACACACTTATTCACAAAACGCACATTTAAAGCATAAATACGTAAAGACAGAAAGATTTATTAAAATAAAAATAGCAGTAGACTATTAGGGTAAAATGAGAACACACTGAGGGTTCAGAGTACAACCATACTCTTCAATCTTTTCGTCAGGTTAACAAAATATTCTTTGACATTTTTTATTCACGTGTGAATAAAGTAGTGGGATAGTTTTAGGAACCACTCTATAAGACAAATCTTTATCTGTATGGATAATGTTAAAGGGAGAGCTGGTGCCAAGCCAGATATAGTATTCCAATCTAAATAATTGATTTCACCATTGTAGCATAGTTATTACCATAGGAAATATGAAATTACTTCTGTTTTTAAATCCTTGATAAAGGAGGGAGGAATGGTTGCATGTTCGGACATCCAGGGTTCCAGACACTGCTAAAGAGTTTAACATTGGTTTTTAGGTGGACCAGAATTGATGACATGTGGTTGTTATACCATTGTTATCGTGAACAAAACATAAATAAGGACATAGTATCTGCTTGAAGATGAATGGATTTCATATCCTAGAGGGGATTAGTTATTGTGAAGACTCCACAAGGTATCTACTAATGTATTGTAAAGAACTTGAATTGACTTGATAAATAAGTGAAGATAAGAAGATGTATGGACCATAAATTAGTCAATTGGTAAGTAAAAATAGCGGAAAAGAGGGGAACTATTAAAGGGAAGTGAAAAATCAGTCTAATACACACTGATACAAAAAAAGGGGGGGGGGCATGAAGGAAGTATGCACTGGATTTTTTATTCGTGTGTGAATTTGGTAGTGTTTTAATTTGTTACAGTATTGATCAGTTCAAAGGGAGAGTTTTAGTAACAGCTCTATAAGATCAGATAAATATTTATTTATATAGGTCATGTTGAAGGGAAAGCTGGTTCTAAACAAAATATAGTATTTCAATTTGAGGTACTGGTTTCATGTTCAGACACCCAGAGTTCCACGCACTGTGAAAGAGGGTAACATTGTTCTTTAAGTGCACCAGAATTGAAGATAAATTGATAGAATGAGTTATGGAATAAATAGCAGAGCTTTACAGATCCTAGTAATGTTTTGACACAAGATAGTGAGGTACACATGTTTCTGAAATAGATCTATTAGTCATTTTAATACTAATTAGGTGTAAATGAATTGCAGTAATAGTAATAGTACAATAAGGAAGTGACATTTTTTTGGCTAGACACTTTTCAGGGAATGTGGGAAACAGCAAGGAGGGGTTGGAGATATCTTGAACATTATAGTTGTAATTGTGAATTAATAAATGATGGTGCTCCATATATACAGATTTGTATAGACGGAGGATGCTGGCCTGTGCTGGAACATCAAAGTCTCTGCAGAGCACAACACATGGCCAAAAAGACTGAGACCAACTGACCGACAGGGTAACTTGGGAAGGCACTGTCAATGACTGACTCTGCGGTGAACCTGACCAAACCTGACTTTACAACCTGACAGTGTGAGTGTGAGTGTGTGTATGTCTGCACCTGATCAGTGCAACTGCATGATTTGAAACGATGACTAATCAAGCATGTTTTGGACTAACACATTATTTTTGTGTGATAATAATGTGTGAAATGAGAGCTTTCCTAACATTGCACAAAAGGGGAAACCGTATCTAATCTGGTTGATGATGTTTCACTCCCACAGGAGGTGGCTGTTTGCAGAATGTGAAACTCAAACTAGGAAATTTGGAATTCTGTTTCTTTTAGGACTGAATGATGGAGAGAAACACTCTCAAGTGTTTACTGGGAAAAATGTTTGGTATTGTCTTATAATCCATTATGACCTGAAGGTTTTCTTCCCATACAGGTTTTTGTTTACACATGAGAGAATGTGTAAAAAAGTGTAAACTTTACAATGTACATTTTTCATTTAGGGACTGAAAGGAACCTGCTGCCCAACTCCATTGTTCAATCTGACCATTGATTGACAGTTTTAGAATTGACCTGCTCCATATTTGGGGATAAGAGGCTGTTTGGTGAATGTTGACATGTCTCTAATATTGATTGAGTTATAGCAGGTAACACAGATAGAGAATCCGTGGCCAAGGGGCTGCCAGAGAGATGTAAGTCCAGAATGGAATACTGGAGAGGCTGACCGGTGAGTAATGTGTCAACTAATGTTTCAACAGGTATTAAAGTAACGGAGGTTTGAAATGTAGAAAGAACATATTTACAGTTAAGCTAAAACATAGTAATGTAATGAGACACAATGTAATTTGGACAACATCATGTAACTAGTCTGGTAAAGAAGTAAAAGCCATAGACTTGATTGTTTAGGTCATTATGGGGATATACATTTCATCTACATTTAGAAAGACATTTGATGACAATTGGTGGGAATTCTGTATTCATTTTTTCAGTGGGATAATATCTAAGCACTGACGGGTAGAAGCAGTATCACCAGGAAGCCATTCACTTTGTTAGCATTGTGATTTTGGTTGTTTTTGAATCCATAAGATTAGTGTGTTTCTTTACCAGAAACATTAACAGTTCAAATCATATTTTTAGATTTTTAATGGGATCTCAGGGATTTCATTTAAAAATAAATACAGATGCTTGTCAGAAATTCAGAGCTATTGAAATATGTTATTTTAATTTACCTAAAGATGTTGGGGTTCTTATTTAGTGGGCACAGTCCAAGATTCTGAAGCAGCACAATTAATTTAGAAAACCTGTGCACACACGTCTGTTGTTTTAAGACACCCCACCAACAGGCTCCAAGTTGCCACGCACGGGTGGGTTAAACAGCCGAGGGCCCCAGAGCCCGGAGCGTAGGCTTGAGGGATTTGTATCAGATTTCTCCACACAGGTTGCTGACGCCGAAAGAGGGACCCGAGACGCAGGAGGCTGACTGTCAACCCCAGGCTCTCCGGCCCCGACCGAGTGACCCAGAGGACATCCCGTGTCGTCCGCCTACAATCAAAGGGGGACAACTGGTACCACTGTGCGGAGCCAGTGTGCGGCGGGGGAAAACACCTGCGAGGACCCTAGACGACATCAGGACGGATCGGGCTCTCATCATGGAGGTCGACTGGGAGGCATCATCAACGGACCGGAGAAGGAAGATCGGGAGGACATCTATTCAGCATCGACTCGGAAGCCGCCATCAGCAAGCCGGAGGAGAAGGAAGACATCTCGCCGCCGTCAGCGGATCAGAGGGGACAAAGACACGGCAAGCCAGGATGGCACAGGGGACTCCACTCTCCGCTGAAACAGGAGTGTGGGTTAAGTGCAACAAGACGGTGTATGGAGCCAGCCAGGCCTGCCAAGCTATGGGCAGCCTCTACCATGACAGCTGCTTCACCTGCAGCGCCTGTAGTCGAAGGCTGAGAGGGAAGGCGTTCTACTATGACGCAGGAAGGGTTTTCTGTGAAGAGGACTTTCTGTACTCTGGGTTCCAGCAGTCTGCAGACAAGTGCAACGCAGGTGGACATCTAATCATGGACATGCAGGCCCTGGGGAAGTCTTACCGCCCCGGTTGCTTCCGCTGCGTCATCTGCAACGAGAGCCTGGACGGAGTGCCCTTCACTGTGGACACTGAGAATAAAAAGTATGGAGACTCAGCAGACAAGGATGCAGTTTTTTGCAAGTGCCTTGTGTAAATTGCACTCTCTTTTTTAAGAGTGCAAAAGAGGGAATTGTAAAGAAATATTTGTATGTATTCAGGTTAGTAAACTATCAAGATGCTTAAAAAGGGGAAATGATTTGGGTGAGAAAACTGTGAACTGTGTTTGGAGCCTGGGAACATTTGGTTTTGTGAGGACAAAGGAAGAGGGGGAAGGTGTGGAGTTGACATACAGTCATCTCAGATCCCTGTGATAAGGAAGCTGAGCCACTGGGATTGGGGACTTAAGATGTGGGGTGTTGATGATAATTTGGGCAGCCAATCACTGGTCTGGAAGGGAGGCGCAGATAACTCCTCCTTGGGTCAGCGAGGGATATAGACAGAAACCCCGCTGTGTTCGGTCTCTTTCTTCTCTGACTGGCTGGCTGGCTGGCTGGCTGGCTCACGTGAGTATCAGGTAAATGTGGGATCCCACAGAACTGTATGTAATTTGTACTGTATTGATTGTACTTGATTGTATTGCATTGTATATTACCATTAAAGTGGATTATTGTTAAACGGTTACTTGTATGATCTGGATTCCCTTCCTGTAAGATAATGGCTCGTGTAGGGACGCGAGGAGATTTGGAAATGCGGCCTAATTAACATTTATATCTCCTAACAGACCACACACCAACTAAAGGACCGAATCCAAAGAAATCAAAGGTTCATGGTGAAACACAAATGGCAGAGGATAGCAGCAGCACCATTCTCCAGGCAATACAAGTCTTATCCGGAAAAATGGATGAACAGACAGAGCTGTTAAAAAAGTTTGAAAAACGCATTGAAGCAAACACTGAAGCAGCTAAAGAAAATAAGAAAGACATTTCTGCTCTTCAGAAAAAGTTTGATGATCTTCTGAAAGATAACACTTTACTACGTAAGTCTGGCGAGGAGCAAGCCCGCTACAAACGGAGGTGGAATCTGAGGATGAATGGTTTGCCTGAAAAAGAAGGAGAAAACCATGGGCCCCGGACAAATTCTCCCTCAATAATATAATACATTAACCGTACTTTACCTAGAGGACGGCAGGATTGTAATTTCCCGTGTTCAGTGAATGCAACAGAGGCAAGACACCATCAGACCAATCAGAGTTGCATGGAAATAAATGTGTTTTATTGGCTGACAGGTACGTAGGCTACCTCTCCTCTGTGACAGTGTTTAAACTTTAAACTTTCAGCCGCGGACGCGGAGTTTCTGAAGATGGACATTAGACATTTTTTAATAAAAAAGACGGCAATTCTCAAGTGGTGGCTCACACAACAACCCCAGAGCCACCATCTGAGCCAGGTGAACAAGGTATGTAAATGTCAGTAAACTTACAAGTTATGTCAACATGTAAGCAATTATAAATTATAGCTACGTTGACGTTACTTTGAATCGCGCGGGTAAGCTAAACCGTTAGCGAGTAGCTATAGCTAGCCAGATATATTAAATATACACTTTGTCATACAATCTAAATGTGATGTTTTTTAGCATTACCTGGTGATTTAAAGAAAGCTCTCTGGGAACTGTTGACTTACTGTTCAACATGAAGCTAGAAGCTACCTTACAGTACATAGTTAAAGTGTTTCATAGTTATCTTAGCTAAGCATCAAACTAGCACTGAAATATATGGATGTTTTGTGACATTTCTGAGAAAAAGTCAGCTGAAATGGTGGCATAGTTGCCACTGCTTTACGTGTCGACAGCATGTTTGAACGTATTTGCAGCAGTAAATGTGGCTGTTTGGACACTGACGTTGCCATAACAACACCTGAATTTAAATGTGTAACCTCTTTTTGTGACAGATTTTTGCATGGAATTATAATTCTTCTGATTGATATTCCTATTGACAGCTAGTTTATATTTGAACATTATGAGATGGACAGCCAGCTAACAAGCTTTTTACACAAATATTTCAGATCAAGGCTTATCCAGTGGGGCTCCTGAAAGGGGGCAAGGGACACTATGCTCCCAAATATTAAGCCTTGACCCCCATCTTAAAATTGATATGATCAAAAGAATTATCTTTTTTCTTCATTATCATGTCAAATTATACAGCTTTCCTTAGTTTTGAATGCAGAAAGATGACTATCAGGCATGAACATCACTCACCTTTCGGCGAAATTCGCCATTTTGAAACCAAAATAGGTGACCTACGTGAATCGTGTAGATTCGATGAGAAAATATTTAAGGGAGGGGTAGGTTCAGAGGCCGTAATGGGTCTCGTCTTCCACGGTGCATACCGTTACGGCCTCTGAACCAGCCCCAGAGATTCAGTGAACTGCGAACAGGTGCGCGTGCCAAAAGGGACCTGATCATTGGTTTACAAGCAGTTCGCTTCGCTCGTGCTGACCAGAGCGGGATCCAGACCACCATCATCAGCTGAAAGCACGCCTGGCCTCGGCGATTTACCTGACTGAATTTGGTGAGTGATGGTTTCAATCATTTTAATATTTTCTGGTATATCTAAGTTACCCAGGAGCTCTGTTGACATAGGCTTAGCTAAAGTTAGCTACAGCTTGATGAATTGAGTCATTGAACACAGCAGGAGAGAACGCAACGTTAGACAGCTAGCAATAAAGCTCCGGTAGAAAATGATTAGCTAACGCTACCGTTAACGTTAGCCTAACATTAGCTAGATATCGTTACTAAAGTTAGATGCTAGTGTTAGTGTATTCTAGAACCCTGAAGGCAGGAGAGACTGAAAAGAGTCAAGGGAAGCTTATAAAAGTTAACAGCATTTAATTACACAAAAGATGCGGTGGTGTACAAAATAGTGATGGGAATTCCGATTCCCTTCGGGGACACGAATCTTTTGATTCAGTTCACTTGAAAGATTCGTTCACTGATTCGTTCACCGGTTCGCGAACGACTTCTGGTGATTTGCACGTTCGCGAACGATTCGTCTTTGTACTTAATTCGTTCAGTGAGTCTTCACTACTGCCGAAGTCCGTACAAGAAGTTTGCTGGCGTAACATTTATGATATTAAAACACATGTTACACCTCACCTTGTTGCCCCATGAATTATGCTCTGGGAATAGGCTACATATTATTTAAGAAATATAATTGGCCATTGATAAATCTCTCATAAATGTGTGCCTGACTATACGATGTATTACAGCAGGCTAGCACGTTATACTTTCAAACCCATGCATGTACTATGTGCTTAAATCCCAAAGCATTAAACTCCATTTGGGCGAGTTCAAATTGAATACAAAAATATATCCTCTACATCGGTGACGATTTATTCATTTTCTATAGTATGTACCCATCTATGTTTACCTTTAGCTAGCGGCTAAGCTAGTGGGACGCTACGGAGCCCAGCTATCCGCCCTCTGAAGCTTTTAGGGCCGACAGGGGGAGGAGAATGTCCCGCTAACGCTGTGTGTGTTTCACATTAGCGGGACGCTATGGAGCTCAGGTATCCGCCATCTGAAGCTTTTAGGGCCGACAGGGGGAGGAGAATACAACTGTGTGTGTATTCATTGCTAAGCTAGCGGCTAAGCTAGCTGGACGCTACGGAGCCCAGCTTCTTTGGGTACTATAAAAGCGCTATATAAATCCAATATATTATTATTATTTAGCTATCCGCCCTCTGAAGCTTTTAGTGCCGACAGGGGGAGGAGAATATCCCGCTAACGCTGTGTGTGTTTTTCACATTAGCGGGACGCTATGGAGCTCAGGTATCCACCATCTGAAGCTTTTAGGGCAGACAGGGGGAGGAGAATACAAATATGTGTGTATTTATCGCTAAGCTAGCTGGACGCTACGGTTCAGGTATCCGTCCTCTTTATTGCGGACATGTTGAGGAGGATGTCCCGCTCCTGTGTGTGTGTGTGTGTGTGTGTGTGTGTGTGTGTGTGTGTGTGTGTGTGTGTGTGTGTGTGTGTGTGTGTGTGTGTGTGTGTGTGTGTGTGTGTGTGTGTGTGTGTGTGTGTGTGTGTGTGTGTGTGTGTGTGTGTGTGTGTGTGTGTGTGTGTGTGTGTGTGTGTGTGTGTGTGTGTGTGTGTGTGTGTGTGTCGGAGCTCAGGCTCTGATTACAGTAGCCACACTGTAGGAAACAGTTCTGAACTGTTTCCGCCAGTTCTTTAGATTCGTCGTTCGCGAACAGCTTCTCTTTAGCGGCGACTCAAACAAACGAATCGTTATGTGGGAGGAATCAGTTCATCTCGTTCACTTCAAAGATTCGTTTAAAAAGAACATATCAACATTGATTTTAATTTCTAACAATCCCTCCTTACATACCCTTTAAGGTATGTAAATAATATTGAAATCAATGAGTTCTTCATCCGAACATTGCATAACTCATCAAAGTAAAAAAACCTAAATATATGAAGTTTTTCATTTGTGCATAACTTCTAGCTTAAACCTTTAATGTCACTTCGTAAAATAGCAGCAATTAGCTTGGTATGGAAAACGTCTAACTCCCTCCTTTCACATCATAAATCATCCTCTTACTGTATCTGGTGTAAAGGCACTTGTTCTTTTACAAAGTATAAGAAGGATTAAACTATCTGAACATAGCTAAATATTACTCTTTATTTACTTTTACTGTGTCTCTGGTGTAATTTATGAATCTCTGCTGGTTCTAGTAGATATAGTTCTCCCCATCCACATTCTTGTTGGTTGTGGGACAGAGGAATAATAATTCCGAACCTGCTGATATTTGAATCTTACTACTGGGCATATGTTACAAACAAAAAACATCTTCATGGTGAACTAAATAAAATCCTTGTAATCTTTTTTAAATCTAAATATAACAATGAACTATTCCTGTTTGTGGTAAAGACACACACTAACGTTATGTAATACAATTTCATTATGGATTCAAAAACAACTAAAGTCATGATGCTGTCAGAGTGAATGATTTCCTGAGTGTATCTGTCCTGTAAGGTACGTCATTCTCTGCTTGGATCGTGTGCAGAAATCCCATCGATTGCACCTGGCAATACGGCTTCCACCTGTCTATTATCAAGCTGAAAAATGAATACAGAATTCCAACATACTGTCATCAAATGTCTCTCTATTATGAATTTAAATTAAATGTATATCCCCATAATGAACTAAACAATAAAGTCTATGGCTTTTACTTCTAATTCTTTAACAGGCTAGTTACAAGATGTTGTCTAAATTAAATTTGGTCTCATTACATTACTATGTTTTAGCTTAACTTAACTGTAATATGTTCTTTCTACATTTCAAACCTCAGTTACTCTAATGTCTGTTAAAATATTACAAAATTGTTTCATTATCACAGGTCAACTTCTTCGGTAATTACATCTCTCACAGTAGCCCCTTGGCCACTGCTTCTGCATCTGTGTTACCTGTTATAACTCAATCAATATTTAGAAACATGTCAACATTTATCAAACAGTATCTTATCCCCAGATATGGAGCAGGTTAATTCTAAAACTATCATTCAATGCTCAGTTTGAACATCTGGGTTGGGGTGGAAGGTTTCTGTCAATGCTTAAAAGAACAATTTAAATTGTGAATTTTACAGCCATGTTGACATTATACATTATACACACTTCCCCCTTTTTACACATGAACTCATGAACCCAACCTGCTCGATGTTGATGGGGACTGCTGTCATCATATACACAATGCGGCAAAGAAGTTCTCAGAGCCCTTTGACAGCTACTTGGAGAAGCTGTTCAGTGATCTCCAGGTTGACCATCAGTGGAGTCCAGACCAGGTAAACAAAATGCAGCTCTAGTCTAGACCACGGCTGCTGGCCCTACTGTACTGTACTGTGGTAAAACTATGGAATGTGTAGAATGTCTATGTATGTGTCTCTTTCAAAATCTTTTTCTGTCTTTTGTCAGGTGATGTACCTCAAGGAGATAGCTATGATTCTAAATCTCCCCGCCTCCAGCCCACAGAGGGGCTTTGTTCCTCATCGCTGGCTGTCTGCATACGATGCCAGCATGGCAACCCATGCCATGATGCCTGCGTACTAGAGATGTTAAGATTCACCGATTCGCATCGGTGCACCGGCATAAACGTTCAAGATGCGAGTGCACCGGTTGAAAGAGTGCACATCGGCTACAGTTTGGGTTGAACCGGGTTGAACTCGCCATGCATCGATTGCGTAGCGTCTTTGCATCGGTAAAAAAACGATTCATTCCGATTCATCCCCTCATCTTGTCAACGCTCAGCAGAGACGATATTTGATATTTGCTTCGCCACTACGGAGGCCGAGAGTCTCAGTTATCAACACACACGGAAGTTGAGGAGAAAGAGAAACACAGCGCACCGAAAAACACCTACAAATCAAACGTTTGGCAACACTTCGGATTGTTCAAGAAAGACGGTGTAATAATCCTTTATGCTATATAGTTGACCGCAGGTCATGGAGAGTAGTAAGGTATCCGTAGACCTTTGTATGAGGTATCTTTATTACTTAACAGGTCGACAGCCATGATACATAGATCCGTCCTAGATGTGGGCTTGCATACACACAGTATCACTCCGCAGCCGCACCCCATCAGTAACGTCCTGATGGTATATGTGCGCGGCACTATATACTACAGACGGTCAACTTGAAAAATCGCTCGCAAATTGTTAACGATGCCGAGCCACTTTAAAGTACACAAGTAGTACGAGGAACTGCTTTCTGCTCACTGGTGAGTTAGCCTATGAATGAGTGTTCAGCACATCAGGCTGGCAGCTGTATGGCATTGCACTATGGTAGCTGTTATTTGCACATTGTTAATCATGAGCAATGCATCCTTACATTGTTTAACTGTGAGGTGTTATACAATTGTACTGCACTCTGGAGAGCTTTTAAAGGTAAAAAAATAAACGGCATGATGGGATGTGCAGTACCAAATATGTAAAGCACTTTTTTGTTAATGTATGATTTGCTGCATATAAGGAATAAAACAAAAATCCTCTGTCGTACCATATTGAAGTATCATTATTTTTGCATCGTGTTGAATCGCATCGTATCGCACCGAATCGCATAATGTTGAATCAAATCGTATCGAACTGTATCGCAACAGGGGTGAATCGTATCGTATCGCATCGCCTGGTGTTTCAAATGTATCGTTAATGTATCGTATCGTGGCAACGTATCGAGATGTGCATCGCATCGGCCTCAGTGATGGAGATGCACATCCCTACTGCGTACAGAGTCCTCTATTATGGCTTCCTCTCCACTGCAGATAAGAACAATATTAAAAAGAAACAAGATATTGTTCGCATGCCCCAGTGAGATGATAGTGAACTGTTCATGAACTTGTCATGAAAAGTTCATGAAATATCAGTGAACCATATTCATGAACAGCTCATAAACTCTTTTTATGGGGTTCTTTTATTTGGGGTTAAGTACATTGTCAGAATAATTGAGGAATGAATTTAACTTCTGTTAGACAGCCATATGCCATATATTTTTGCATACATTCACAGTAAAAATGTATTCAGTATGATAGCTATCTAACAGAAGTTAAATTATTTTCTCACTTATTCTGACAATGTACTTAACCCCAAATAAAAGAACCCACTAAAAAGAGTTTTTAAATAATAGTGAAGTCACGTTGTAATAACAATAACTCATCTCTCTCGAGTTTTCTTTTTGAGCTTTGCTAAAAGCCACTGTGTCAAGTGTCCATCTTGGGTTGCCGTCCGGAGTTGTCCAATATGGCGGACCATCTCGCACATGCGCAGTACCGATCGGGCAGGGGGACGGATCGGGTAGTGACAGTCACTACCCGATCTGCAGCTCTGCCCGATCTGCAGTGATCTTCATTTACTTATAAACTAAGTAGGACGATTTAAAACTCAGTTAATTGGGTTAATTTAGAAATTGCTTGTTTATCATCATAACAGATTCATTTTACAATAAATTAAGGAATAATGCACTTCTACAAACAAAAACAACATAATTAAAACATTTAAACAAACTACTAAAAGTAGATGAACTACATTATTTAAAAGTTTACAGTAACTTCTGATAACACAGGGGAAATAAACGAGGCATCTCGTCTCCTCTCTCTCTCTCTCTCTCTCTCTCTCTCCCTCTCCTGACAGCCCGTCAGTATCAGGGTTAGTCAAAATGAATCCCTTGGCGGTTCTAGTGTTAATTTACCGTGTTGTCTCCTCTTTGCAATGCTTAATTAATTTGAAACCAAGTCTAACGTAGCTTAAACTTAGCGTTAGCTTTCTAGCTAACACAACACATGCACGCACCTTTCTCTGTGGTTTTTTTGTAGTGACGAATGAAGTTGGATGTTGTGGTGGTCGTGTCACTGATCTTTATGCTGCAGACCCTGCATACCGCTGTTCTCTTCTTATTACCGTCATCGACAAAATAAATCCTTGAATCCAAACTTCACTATTTTTGGAGTAAAGCTAGACGTTGCCATGTTACCTGAGACTCCTGCCTTCTAGTGGGTTGCCAGGTTTGCGCGCATGGCGCTATAATCACGTTTTTCGAAAAAACTAAACGGAATATCTCACTACAAAAACAAACGCAAATATTTAATTTTAAACAGTCAAGTCCTTTCAAGTCATCTATCTCAAGCTTAAGTCAAGTCTCAAGTCATGAATACCAAGTCAAAGTCAAGTCAAGTCTTTTATCAATGTTAGTCAAGCAAGTCTCAAGTCAAAAAATATGCGACTCGAGTCTGACTCGAGTCCCCACCTCTGGCATATAGTATAATAAAGGTATGTGAACTGACATATACCTGCATTATATGTACACGTTTGGGCTTACCAGGTTTGTTCAAAGGCTTCCCCTGACACTACCAAATGGTGATCAGTTGACAGCTCCGCCCCATTTCTTCACTCTAGTGTCCAAAACATACTGCCTTAAAGTCGATGACAAAATCGATCATGGACCTTCTGCCTACGGTGCATCCTTACGTCGAACATGATCAGGGGGGCTCTTCCTCCCAATCAAGCCCCTCCAAGTGTCCCCATCATTGCCCACATGTGCGTTGAAGTCTCCCAGCAAGACTAAGGATTCCCCTTCAGGAGCCCCTTACAGGACTCTTTTCAGGGTCTCCAAGAAGGCCAAATACTCTGAACTGCTGTTTGGTGCATAAGCACAGAACAGTCAGAGTGTGTGCTCCCATAGCCCACAGGCGTAGGGAGGTGACCCTCTTCACCCGCCCGGCGCCTCACACCTTGGTTAACCCCGGAGAAGAATAGAGTCCAACCCCTATCAAGGAGTAAGGTTCCAGAGCCGACGCTGTGCGTAGCCCCACCAGATCCAACAGGTAATTTCTCCACCTCCCGCAGAAGCTCCGGCCCCCCCAATAGGTGAAGTTCCAAGTCCCCAAAGCCCGGGTCTGGTCCATCGAGACTCTCTACTTTCACTACCACCCTTCTGGCAGTGCACTAGACCCCATCAATGTCTCCTTTAGGTGGTGGGTCTGCAGGACTTCTCTAACTCCATCTTCTTCATTCTCTCCTCCTCTTGCTCCTGCTTCTTCTTCACCTGTTAGGCCCGATTGCCCCCGCCGCCAGGTAACACCAAGCCTCTGAATTAGCACTAACGCACTTAGCACATAACTCACTGTAGCAATATTCTATACTTCATGCTATCTGCACAAACTAGATAGCATATGAAAGCTGAGATTCCACATATTCCATTGATATAAATATCATCACTGTGCGACCAATACTCACGGCAGCGAAGCCAGGAAAGACAACACACAACTTCACTTTACGGCCAAAACGGCAAATACGTCTTACCTTTGATGTTTCCTGTTCAAAAAATGTGTTCAAGGGCATTAAAACGCATATAAACGCTGCTGAAGGTTAATCCAATGTCTCTGTGTAACAAATGATTACTGATAATCCATCATAACATTTATGGCAATAAACCTATTTTTCATTAGAGTGTAACGGAGCTTTCGGTTTTGGGCAAACTGTGTGTGCATCACTCTCACTCCTCAATGGTAATGTTTAGGTGGATTTAGGAACTCCCGCTTGATTCTATTGGCTCTAATGGTTAAAAAGTGGTGTCAATCATCAAAATCGAGCAATGGGTTCCAGAGATACGGCAAATACACAAATGTACCCAGAGGTGTTTTTTTTTCTTCCAAACCTCTCTAAAAAGGTCAAATTTCACTTGTTTTTCATCAATCTTGATACAGGGTACTTATGTTATAATTTGGATTCCTAATGGTTTTTGGCTACCATCCCATCATTCAAGGGTGGCTTTCACTATAAGTAATGGGTTTTCTTTGGACGGAAACTATCATTTACATTTTTCTACTATGTTCAATCTGAATTTACTTTAAAATTAAAAGATCTTTATGGATTCTGAATGTTCTACATCCAACTCACAGGTATATCATTGCTTTGAGAAAAAAGATTATTCATTTAACCCTTTTAGAAGTGAAGATATAGTCATTTGTTCTGGGCATGTCATATTGGAGCCTGAGGCCTGAAAAACAGGCTCAGGGCTTAACAGGTTAAGAGCTTCCATTTTGAAACGCTCTTTTGTACTTTGGCGGGGTGCTGGGGGTCTGACAGATGCTGAGAGATTCTATGTGTCTTGTGTAATATAACCGCTGATGAGAAGTTGCAGCTGCTGGATGTTTCATGAAGTCATGTAGATGGACTGACCCACATACAATCCTCGCTCTTCAATTGCTCAATTTCTTTGACTGACTTTCTTCCTGGCTGCTTTTATCTCATTGAAGGAGCACCGGGGTTACCTCCCCTGTTTCTCACTCTCATCTCACTCGCTCCTCGACGGCAATGCGGCAATTGGTGCCAGGCCAGATTCAGACACGGGTCCACCGCACAACGACGTAAGTTAATTATTGCTTTGAACTAACCTATTAGAATTATGTGTAATCTGCTGACATGTCAATGTTTCAGTTTTTTCAGTGCAGTATATGTGCCGTCCACACGTCAGTAATATGGTGGCCCTCACTTCTTATTAAATATAATGCTGGGACAAAGACACTTGAGGAGTAAATAGGCATTTTACCTGGCATTAGCAATCTCCTCAGTCCCTTCACCAACTGGTGTTCTTTGAATTTCGAGAATAATTAAAGATCTCATGGCATATCTGGTGCCATGCATTGTAATGCTATTTTTCAAGTACTTTAGTGCACCGATGACGCCCACATCCATGCACATGCACGGTTGTGGCTGGTTACGAATGTTTTAAACAGTCTTCAGTCAGATACAGCACAGCAGGACAGTCTTTTAACCAGTATTCATTCATTTATGACTGATTGGGAGGGATTCTTACAGTATCTTCTGCCTACAGCTGCTTTAAAGTATGGAAGCTCCTTCACTTCATGAATTCCCTGCAGCATGTGAAGGCAGGAGGAATGATGAACCTGCAGCCTATGAGCCTCTGAACACAGTGCAGTTTACGCACAGCCGGCACTGTTTACCTTGATTAGATCTGTTAAAAATGACAGAGCTCTGCTGCTACAGTACAACCGCTCCGAACGGCGCACACATCATATGCTTGGTTAATACTTATTATTCTGCTTTTTTTATATGGCACTAGGTGCAAGATAGCCTTTTTCCCAACTGAGCACAGCTGTAGTTCCAATAGGGAACATGTATTTTGACAACAGTGGACTTGATTATATAAATAAAACGCAGAATGTGTATGTGAAATGTAATAATAATAAATAATAATAATGCATTTTATTTATGGGCGCCTTTCAAAGCTCTCAAGAACACCTTACAGAGCATAATTAAAGAAGAGTAATAGTAATACAAGACTTAAAAAATACTTTTAAAAAAACAGAGACTTAAAAACAACAATCAGTTTAGCAGAGATTAGGAAATGGAATACGCCAGTTTAAAAAGGTGTGTTTTCAGGCTGGATTTGAAGGTTGGGAGTGAGTCCATATTGCGGATGTCTTGTGGGAGAGAGTTCCAGAGACGGGGGGCAGAGTGGCTGAAGGCTCGTGACCCCATGGTGATCAGGCGGGCAGAAGGTACAGTGAGTTGGAAGGCAGAGGAGGATCGGAGAGTACGAGAGGGAGTGTAGATGTGAAGGAGCTCAGAGAGATATGGAGGTGCAAGAGTGTGAAGGGCCTTGAAGGTGAAGAGCAACACTTTGAAGTCTATGCGCTGCTTAACGGGGAGCCAATGGAGTTGTTAGAGAACCGGAGTGATATGATTAATGAAAGGAGTTCTGGTGATGATACGGGCGGCTGAGTTTTGGACCTGTTGGAGCTTACGTAGGGATCTCTGAGGAAGACCAGAGAGGATGGAGTTGCAATAATCGATACGGGACGTAACAAGGGCGTGGACGAGGATGGCGGTGCTGTTGGGTGTGAGTGACGGGCGGAGGCGGTTAATATTGCGGAGGTGGAAGTAGGCAGATCGAGTGATGTTGTTGATGTGAGCTTCAAATGATAAGGTGCTGTCAAGGATGACACCCAGACTCTTAACCTGGGGGGAGGGTGAGACTGTGGAATTGTCAATAGTGAGGAAGAATTTGTCAGTTTTAGCCAGAGTGGACTTGGATCCAACTAGAAGAAACTCGGTTTTATCACTGTTGAGTTTTAAGAAGTTGGATGAGAACCAGGATTTGATTTCCAGTAAGCAGTCAGAAAGGGCAGTGGGGGGAGAGTGGAAGTGGGTTTGGTGGAAAAATAGAGCTGGGTGTCATCCGCGTAGCAGTGAAATTGGATTGCGTATTTTCTGAAGATATGGCCGAGAGGTAGGAGGTAGATGATAAATAGGAGGGGGCCCAAGACAGAACCCTGAGGAACACCAGTGAAGACTGGATGGGACTGTGATTTGAAGTGTTTGAGTTGGACAAAGTGAGTACGGCCGGAGAGGAAATATCCAAACCAGGTGTGGGATGTGCCAGTGATACCAATGGAAGATAATCTGTCAAGGAGGATTTGGTGTGAGATGGTGTCAAAGGCTGCAGTCAGGTCAAGGAGGATGAGTATGGATAAGAGCCCAGAGTTAGCTGCTACTAGGAGATCGTTTGTGATTTTAACCACGAAAATCACTGTGTGAGGAGCGGAAGCCAGACTGAAATTCTTCAAAAAGATTATTGTTGTTCAGATGAGTATGGACTTGGACTGCAACTGTTTTTTCAAGTATCTTGGAGACAAATGGTACATTTGAGATTGGGCGGAAATTATTCAAGTTGTTGGGGTCCGCACCAGGTTTCTTGAGAATAGGGGTTATTGCACCTGTTTTGAGGGATGAGGGGACGAGACCAGAGGTAAGTGAATTATGTCAGTAATTAAAGCGGAGAGAGAAGGTAGACATGCTTTAACTAGGTGGGTAGGAAGGGGGTCAAGCTGGCAGGTGGATGATTTTGATTTCCGAAAGAGATTTGATATTTCAGCGACAGTGGGAAGTTCGAAGCTGGATAGTGGGGAGGAGAGGGAAGCATACGGAGTTGAGTGAAGTGATGTATAGCTGGAGGAGGTCAGTTGCTGGTGAATATTTTTGATTTTGGCATTGAAAAAGGTCATGAAGGTGTTACATTGAGAGGTTGAGTACAGGTGGGGTGCAAGAGAGGCCGGTGGCTGCAGAATGCTGTTGACTGTAGAGAACAGAGTTCTGGTGTTTCCTTCACCTAACCTAATTAATTTGGCATAGTATGCTGATTTAGCAGAGGAAAGAGCATCCTTGTAGGCGAGTATGTGGCTGTTGTACATGTCCTTATGAACTACATGGCCAGTTTTGGTGTACAGGCGTTCAAGACGACGACCTTTAGCTTTGAGCTGGCGTAGCTCAGGTGTATACCAGGGGGCAGAGCGGGTGAAAGAGACAGACCGGGTTTTCAGAGGTGCATGTATGTTTAAAAGGTTCTGGAGTCCGTCATTGTAATGGGAGACCAGCTCATCTGTGGCTGATAGGCAGTCTTTGCAGGGGAGGTTGTTAATTCCATTAGAAAAAGCAGACGTGTTAATATTCTTGACGTTACGGAATGAGATGGAACGTGACATATTTGCTTTGGGTAATGTTAACTTGAAATGTAAATGTGGTTTTTCCTCAGGAGTGTCGTTCCGGTGAGCTCGGCAGCATAAGCCATTGAAAGCTGTGTCATAACGCCTTGATCTGAACTCATAGTATTGTCAAATATATCTTTACTTGGCGAGTAAGAAACACATGTTTGGATTCGCACTGTCACCTCTAAGTGAGCCACTTAAATAATGATGCTAAATTAAAGGAAAGTATAAATTCATGCTTGCCGACTTGTTCTACTGGCTGTTCTGGGATTCCACTGACACTGACTTTTATCGACCCCACAAACATTATGCATTACATTAATGCACATCATGCGAACAATATATTGTTTCTTTTTAATATTGTTGCACATTTCTCCTCCACAATACCTCTTTTCATTTCATATACACAGCTCTCCACAATTTGTCATATTCTTTTATATTTTACTGTACTCAGTTCCTCACGTAATTAATTATATTTTGTGTAAATATTGTCTTTATTTTTAATTTGTTATAATTTTTAAATGTAAGTTTTAAAAACTTTTATAAGTTCTATTTTTATTATTTTTGTGCTATGCATTCTTATTTCTGTGTCTTTGTATGCACAATCCATACCTAAGCAAGTTCCTCGTACGTGTAAACCAACTTGGTAATTATGTCCGGCTGTGGCTCAGGATGTATATGGGCCAATCAGAGGGTTGGTATTTATTTTATCATCATGGCCTATAATATAAATATAGAACATACAAGTGAAAACCCTATGTTTTCCTTACTCACTCAACTGTGTGTTTCTGCAGAGACACACTTTCTTTGATTCTTGTTGAAGAAATGTTGCTTTGTTCAAGACGTTTCTGGACTTCAACATAAAGCCTTTGGGCCCCATGTGGGTTTGAACCCCTCGGCCAATAAGAAGGGCAACTTCTCATTACCAGGTTATCAAGTAATCCCACTTTGTCATGTCTCAGCCATGTTTGGGAGACAGGAGCTTCGACAGGAATTAGGGGGTTGGGGTCAAAATGCATGTAAAGGTCAAATCTGAAAAGAAAAGAAATCCTGTAAAGGGCACTCTCCTTCTTCTGAAATCAACAGAGAATCACAGTGCTTTCTTGTACAATTTGAAAAACTGATAAAGATGGTTGGTGCATATAACAAAGGAACATTTGAATGTTTACATTAAAATATCATTGAAGTAAGGAAACTATTTACACTACACACAACACACACAATAAACAGCAAGTATGGAATCAGAGGTCAGAGGGAAATCTGTGTTTCTTAATTCTAGTTGTGCTCTACACTGTTTTGATTTCTAATGAATAATAATCCCTCCTTAATTAAGCCCTTTCCAGTGGGATATGGGATCATATATACAGTGTATATTCATTTATGCTAGTACAGTTGGTTCTCTGCTGGTAGAGATATCATATTTCTCTTAAAGGCATTAATACATCAAATGCACTCTCCCCCCTTCATCAGCACACATACATTGAGATCTTGAGGTCAGGACACACACACACACACACACACACACACACACACACACACACACACACACACACACACACACACACACACACACACACACACACACACACACACATACGTGTTTAAAGGACATATCAGGACTTGTGAAAAAAACGTGACAAATGGGGACATGCCTTTCCAAAGGTCCTAGGGACCTGGGAATAAAAGTGATTAATATCCATTTTTCCTGGATGACATCCATCTATTGAGATTTTGTCTAATGCTATATTTTGTGGAGACCTGATTTTAATACTACTTATGAGGACATGAACAGGTTTATGTGACATATGAGCCCCTTAGCAACACACACTGATATTTCATGTTTATATGAATTGTGACCCCATAGATACACACTACATTTTCAAGTTTAAGGGACTTATGGAGACCCAGTAATACACAAAATAGAGTCTGTATTTGCAACTTTGCCTTTATTACTTATGTTTGAAATATCTGCATAAAACATTAAAAAACTAAAACTTCAACATTAAATAATTAGTCATGTTCGCCAGTCAGGTAACCTCTGACACGAAAAGTCTATTCATATGAACTTGTTGATACAACATATTAAAACTGAGCAGTCCAGAAACATAAAAAAGCTAAGTTAAAAAGGTATATAGCATTTAATTGTGGTCAGTTTACTCTTAAAGTCTTAAATAATAAATAAATAAATAAATAAACGCTTATGTGAAAAAAGGATGAAACACTTTATTTGTTTCTACATTTAATGAATTCCTAGCAAAATATATAAATTGAAGTATAAACCAGAATAGGAGAAAATAGGAAATTCCTTTACCTAACAATAAGGATATTATGCTTGATTCATGTTGCAATAAGATGGAACCGTGGTGACAGGCGCTGCCTTTGATTAAATAATTGTTAGTCAACTAAAAGTCACAGGATTATGTCAACTATCCAAAATGTAGTGCTTTTTAACTACAAAACATGTCTGAGTATTATTGTTGCCAGAGTTGGGTTCATAATTTCCCTGTTATGAGAAAGACTAATCGCAACAACTTAAAAACATTGTTTGTTGACTTAGAACCTAACAACCAATTATTTGGTCATATAAATGGTAAAATAACCATTTATTACACCCAGAATAGACCACCCACAACCCAGAAACGTTAACCCCTATCCTCCACTGTTTGAGACAGTGAAGTAGATATGGCATGTTTGAAAGGAATGAGAAACTTTCTCTTTAGTGTTTTTCTTGTAAAAAGCACGTAATTAACTTTTTATTTTAAAACTTCCAGCTTCTACGAAACATGACAAGTGTACACTATGTTTAGTTAACCAGTCTAAATAAGGTACAACGTTTAATATAGTTTACCAAAGTTACCATAAATGAAGCATGTTACAAGTAGCCCCCACTCCGAATTCTTTCTTAATAGTTGGAAGACCACATCAAACAACTTGTGGGCAAGAACAAATCAATGGTGACAACTTGGGAAATAATGATGGAATAAACCATCTTAGTACTAGTTATATTATTTGTTGAGACAGAACATAGTCAAACCTTATTTATGAAAGACATGATGGCATAACTGTAAATAATCGTCAAAAACACATTTTCTGTTGGCTGAAAGTGACCAACAGAGGGGGGTTGGAAAACACTTTAAATTCCTCATGGATGCATCTCAACATATTAACATTTGGCAGCTACAGTCAAGCTTATGTGACATGCTTGTACAAGAACAAAACTAATTAAATAATTCAAGTAAAACAAGATAATATCAAACCAAGCCTAGTACACACATTAACACAAGAGGTCTGAGGTTAGGCTTATTAAATCCCTACCAATAAAACTGCAGGGAATGAAGAAACAAATATTATTTTTAAACTAAAATTGTACCTCAGAAGAAGTTGGCATGTTCTAGTCCTATGTATTCATCTTCCTTTGTAATGCCATGATTCTGTTGTGAATGTAATATTTGATGGCAACCCAGTCCCTGTCTTTCAGAGCTACTGGCTCTGCCTTGAGACAGGAGTCAGTCCTTTTTACCTGGTACTCTGCAGCTTGTTATGAAAGGATACAAATGCCGCTCAATAGCCTTCACTTCGTCACCTGTCCACTTGCTTTCATCTTCCCAGCTGTCATAAATGGAAACAAGACACAATGTATTTGAAAATTGCTCTGTTAAAGTGAAAAATGGGGGATATGATAGAAAAAAGTATAGTTTGTAGTTAAATGATAGCATCATCAAATGTGTGTGAATGATGGCCTCTGTGATCAGTGTATGAATGTTAAAAATGTTGGCATACATTTGCTTGTACTGTAAAACACATTAGTTGTACAACAAACTAGAAATGTCTTTGAGAAATCCAATTAAGATCAATTCATTTTTCTAATAGAGTAATGTAAATACAAAATGCTTATTTACCTTGCATTCCATTGGAGCACTTTGAGGAAGCTTTGTTGAAGTGAAGTGTTGTGTTCTTCTGCGAATCTGAAAGGATAAATTAGAATATAATGCATGATAAAAGCACATACTGCCATTCCTTCAAAAGCAAGACTTAATAATTGTTTTCACCATAAGTATATTTACATCAAATATTGTGTTATTTGGGTTCCAATATAGGAATAGTTTGAACTGTACAATATCTGCTTCCCAACAATATGAGGACGATCTAACACACACACTCTCTACACTCGTTGGGTTGTGCCATATGGGGACGTTCTCTGAAAAACATCATGACTACACAACCTAAAGACGATATCTGCTACCCAAAAATATGAGGACGATGTAACACACACACTCTACACTCGTTGGGTTGTGCCATATGGGGACGTTCTCTGAAACACATCAAGACTACACAACCTAAAACAAAATGAGGACATGACGACTGAAGTTACATAAAGTCAGTGTTCCTGACTTCTGAGGTGTGCTGTTGTTGTTTAAAAAAACTGAAACCCCATAGTAATAAGTATTGATCTACATCCCTATTAATTAAATCATGTAAACTGATACACATTAGGTTAAATTGGAAAATACATTTGCAAAAGGAGAAACAACACAGAATTTAGGGGCAATAAAGATCATTTTCATGTTATAAGAGGTAGATTCTGCCATCAATTGGTAGGGTATATCTTTCTACTATGCTATTTAGAAACAAGTAACAGTTATATTGAGATTCTGCAATTATTAAACGATATATTAATTCTAATGAGGTAAACAGGCATTTTATGTAGGCATTGGACTTGATTGACACATGAATGTACCTTGTATAGAAATAGTCTACAGTACATGGTTAATTACCTGTTGGAGGGATGAGGTGGATCTCTGGCTCGCTTCAGAGTCAGCTAAAGGCTGAGCCGTGATCATGTCACTCAGTTTCTGCAATTTAAAATACAACAATAACGTGTCAGAAATCCATTGACTTTTCATGTAGGGGACACAGATTTTAGTAAAAAACAATTCACATGAGGATCTGGGCTTGTAACTCAAGACTCTATAGAAATAGTTTGAACTGTACAATATCTGCTACTCAACAATATGAGGACGATGAAACACACACACTCTACACTCGTTGGGTTGCACCAAATGGGGACGTCCACCAAAACACATCATGACTACGCAACCTAAAGACGATATCTACTACCCAACAATATGAGGACGATGTAACACACACACTCTACACTCGTTGGGTTGTACCATATGGGGACGTTCTCTGAAACACATCAAGACTACACAACCTACAACAAAATGAGGACATGACGACTGAAGTTACATAAAGTCAGTGTTCCTGACTTCTGAGGTGTGCTGTGCTGTTGTTGTTCTACTATGATATTTAGAAACAAGTAACAGTTATATTGAGATTCTACTTGTATTTCACAATATATTAATTTGAATGAGGTAAAAAGGCATTTTATGTAGGCATTGGACTTGATTGACACATGAATTTACCTTGTATAGAAATAGTCTACAGTACATGGTTAATTACCTGTTGGAGGGATGAGGTGGATCTCTGGCTCGCTTCAGAGTCAGCTAAAGGCTGAGCCGTGATCATGTCACTCAGTTTCTGCAATTTAAAATACAACAATAACGTGTCAGAAATCCATTGACTTTTCATGTAGGGGACACAGATTTTAGTAAAAGGAAAACTGTCACCTTTACAACCTCGTCTCCCTGGTTCACCCCTGCACTCCGTAGAATGAAACAAACCGGCCGTCAGCTTGAACGCTTAACAAAAAAATCATCCCTCACAGTTCACCACCAATCCTACAAACTTCATCTCACCACCTACAGAGATGCCCTCACTGCCGCAAAATCAGCTTACCTCTCCAACATCTTCACCGACCCCTCCCGCAACCCCAGGACCCTCTTCTCCACCGTCAACAAGCTCCTCAAACCCCGTGCCGACACCCTCACTTCCTCCACTTCCACCTTATGCAGTTCATTCCTCCAGTTTTTCTCGGACAAAATCACTGCCATTAACCACTCCCTATCTGCTTCTCCAATCTCTCCCTCCTTCTCCCCTGACCTCCCGACTCCCCCTCCCCACGGCCACCTCTCCCAGTTCACTCTAGTCTCCCCCTCTGAAATTCTCAATCTGATCAGCTCCTCCAAACCCACTACATGCTCCCTTGACCCTCTTCCCACCCCTCTACTGAAGGGTAGAGTCATATCTCTCCGACAGATCCCACTTCATCTCCCTCAATAATCACTCCTCTGCCACTGCTACAGTCACCCAAGGTGTTCCCCAAGGCTCAGTACTCGGCCCCCTCCTCTTCATCATCTACATCCTCCCCCTTGGTCAGATTCTCCGCCACTACAACCTGGACTTCCACTGCTACGCCGATGACACTCAAATCTACCTCAGCACCAAAGCCCTCCATAACCCCCCCATCACCCACATTGAATCCTGTCTGACTGACTTGAAATCCTGGATGCAAAAAAACTTTCTTAAACTCAACAGCAATAAAACTGAACTCCTCCTCATCGGCTCCAAATCCACCCTCAGTAAAACCCCCAACCTCACACTGACCATCGATGGCACCCCTGTTTCCCCCTCAACCCAGGCACGCAACCTCAGGGTTATATTCGATCCCACCCTCTCCCTTGACTCCCACATCCGCCAAGTTGTCAAAATCTCATTTTTCCATCTCCGCAACATTGCCAAAATCCGTCCCTATCTTACCCGCCCCGCAGCTGAGCGACTCATTCACGCCTTCATCTCCTCCCGCCTCGACTACTGTAACTCCCTCCTATACGGCATCAGCTCCACCTCCCTCAGTAGACTCCAGCGTGTTCAGAACGCAGCCGCCAGACTTCTCACCCACACTAAATCATGGCACCATATCACCCCGGTCCTCAAAGAACTACACTGGCTTCCCGTTACTCACCGCATCAACTACAAACTCCTGGTCCTTACCTATAAAGCCCTCCACCATCTGGCCCCCCCCGTACCTCACTGACCTTCTCATCCCCTACCATCCTCCCCGGACCCTCAGATCCACCTTGGCCGGCCTGCTTTCCACCCCCATTGGCAATCTCCGGAGCTTTGGAGACAGAGCCTTCTCTGTGGCCGCCCCAAAGCTCTGGAACTCCCTCCCCCAAGACCTCCGTGAGTCCGAGTCCCTCACTCTGTTCCAGTCCCGCCTCAAAACCCATCTTTTCACCTCTCTCTATCTGTAAAACACCCCCCCACTCATTTTCGACCTCCTCCTGACTGCCACTGTGTTTTGTTTTGTTGTTTTTGTTGTTTTTCTTAGTCTGCTGTCTACCTGCCCCAGTCTATCTACCCCCCCCCCCCCCTCATATTGTAAAGCGTCTTTGGGTACTATAAAAGCGCTATATAAATCCAATATATTATTATTATTATTATAAAAACAATTCACATGAGGATCTGGGCTTGTAACTCAAGACTCTATAGAAATAGTTTGAACTGTACAATATCTGCTACAACAATATGAGGACGATGTAACTCACCATTTGTTCCTCAATTAGCAAACATCTACATGGAAGAATGACAAAAGGTCAACAAGAACAAATACAAAATACATTAAAAAAAATTCAAATGTATTTGTATCAATTATGTTTTATAAAATGGTATTATTTATTCTTTAATTATAACTTACTAACTCATGTTCTCACTAATGCACGATCCCATTAGCTTGATAAGTTAACTTTTCAGTGCAAACCCTGGGCAACTGCAGTTAGAATTGTGTAACTTCTAGTTACTTTAACACCTCAACAAATAATGTTACAAGAGCACAGACAAAGCGTCTTCAAAGGTAAATACTGTTATAAAATTACTAAAACACAGTAAGCTCCACAAATAACATGACTTACTAGGTCTACTGATTATCTATGAATTTGGTGTTGAATTGGAAACCACTGTTACAATTCACATTTTAAAATAATATCTTGTGCTTCAGTAACAACATCTTAGAAAAAGTAATGAATTACCTCAATTTAGTGTGCAATCCTTCCAATTCTGTTGAGAGAATCTTCCATGTGGCAGGGGTCCTTTGCATGCAGTTAGCTACGTTAAGCTAATAAGCTAACATTAGCTCATCTGGCTATTCGATGTAAATAAAAGTAATGATGGAATAACTAGTTCTCTAGATTAGAAGGCAGGTGACTAAAATCAGCAGTAATTAATTGTTGATGATTTTAGTTGTTTCTGAGTCCATGGAAATAGATGTATATTGCATAGGGCCGGAACTTTAACGCGTTAATTATGATTAATTAATTAAAAAAAAATTAACGCATTTTAATCGCACTTTAATCGCACTTATTTTTGCACAGCGGAACGTTTCTCACTGGATGAGTTTCAGGCGTACCGATTATACTGGAGCACCACACACACACACACACACACACACACACACACACACACACACACACACACACACACACACACACACACACACACACACACACACACACACACACAATCACAGTACCTGCTGTCTGTGTGTGTATTTTTGAGCAGTAATGTAGATGTTGAGCATTCAACATGCAAGAATGACCTGATGTTGTTTTGTCAAAGTCAATTAAAGTGGTCAAGGATCAAGTGATTATGAGTGGACTATACAGATATGTGTGTGTGACTGTGTGTGTGTGTGTGTGTGTGTGTGTGTGTGTGTGTGTGTGTGTGTGTGTGTGTGTGTGTGTGTGTGTGTGTGTGTGTGGTGTGTGTGTGTGTGTGTGTGTGTGTGTGTGTGTGTGTGTGTGTGTGTGTGTGTGTGTGTGTGTGTGTGTGTGTGTGTGTGTGTGTGTGTGTGTGTTCTTTGGGCAGCACTTGCACAGATGGTATGGCATGCCCCTTTAGAGATCCACAACTTAATCCCTCAAACACATGGTGGGCTTTATAAGAGAGTTTATGTGTGTGTGTGTGTGTGTGTGTGTGTGTGTGTGTGTGTGTGTGTGTGTGTGTGTGTGTGTGTGTGTGTGTGTGTGTGTGTGTGTGTGTGTGTGTGTGTGTGTGTGTGTGTGTGTGTGTGTGTGTGTGTGTGTGTGTGTGTGTGTGTGTGTGTGTGTGTGTGTGTGTGTGTGTGTGTGTGTGTGTGTGTGGGTGCATATGTGTTTGTGTGTTAGGGGAGACAGAGAGGGTGGTTTAATGACGCAATAGTATGTGTTTATGTGTGTGAGTGCTGCACAGTGTCAAGTGCTAAAGGCTCCGAATATAACATTTGTATGTCGTTATTATTGTATGACATGACATGAGTGCACTATAATTTGCACAAACTCACAGCAAAGGTTGATTCTCAAGGTTTGGTCCACACAGATACAAAGAAAATCACACAGACACACACACACAAACAGTTTCCTGTGTACATTTGTTTTTATTAATATAATATATAGAGCATATATGTGGTGCCGCTATTTATAACAAATAACTGTTTAATCCAAACACATTTTATTTGGTAATCAGGATAGAAAGTAGTGAGCATTGTTAGAAATTAAAATCAATGTTTTGATAGCATAATGTACCTTAAACATACCGTCAGTTTAAATGCTATTTTATTCTGGAAAGTTCTCAATAGCAAGCTTTTATTCTGAAAATCCTTCATGACGACATCCGGGACTACCGTCCATTAGGCCCAATCCCAAACCACTCCCTCGACCCGACCCCTCCGTGCCGGAGTGAACTCCGTCTGTAGGCACTAGGGATGTGCATCCCCATCACTGAGGCCGATGCGCATCTCGATACGTTGCCACGATACGATACATTAACGATACATTTGAAACACCAGGCGATGCGATACGATACGATTCACCCCTGTTGCGATACAGTTCCATACGATTTGATTAAACATTATGCGATTCGGTGCGATACGATGCGAGTCAACACGATGCAAAAATAATGATACTTCAATTTGGTACGACAGAGGATTTTTGTTTTATTCCTTACTATATATGCAGCAAATCATACATTAACAAAAAAGTGCTTTACGTATTTGGTACTGCACATCCCATCATGCCGTTTATTTTGTTACCTTTAAAAGCTCTCCAGAGTACAGTACAATTGTATTATGTAACATTTGTGATATTGGGCTATATAAATAAACATTGATTGATTGATTGATATAACACCTCACAGTAAAACAATGTAAGGATGCATTGCTCATGATTAACAATGTGCAAATAACAGCTACCACAGTGCCATGCCCATACAGCTGCCAGCCTGATGTGCTTAACACTCATTCATAGGCTGACTCACCAGTGAGCACAAAGCAGTGGGTTCTATATGAACAATAAATAATACAAATAACCTTTCACAAACAGGTATTTCATAACTGCTTACAGTAAGGAAGACATTTAAATTATTATTGGCCGTCACAGGCTGCTATAAACTAAACACCACTCTCTGACAGAACACCTCACTGAGTGATTGAACTCATATGTCTAACTTTCAGGTTTCTCTTTTCAGCCGCAGACCCCATGTCGCCTCTTTATGTGCGTCGCTAAGTTCCTCGTACTACTTGTGTAGCCTACTTTAAAGCGGCTCGGCATCGTTAACAATTTGCGAGCGATTTTTCAAGTTGACCGTCTGTAGTATATAGTGCCGCGCACATATACCATCAGGACGTTACTGATGGGGTGCGGCTGCGGAGTGATACTGTGTGTATGCAAGCCCGCATCTAGGACGGATCTATGTATCATGGCTGTAGACCTGTTAAGTAATAAAGATGCCTCATACAAAGGTCTACGGATACCTTATTACTCTCCATGACCTGCGGTCAACTATATAGCATAAAGGAATATTACACCGTCTTTCTTGAACAATCCGAAGTGTTGCCAAACGTTTGATTTGTAGGTATTTTTCGGTGCGCTGTGTTTCTCTTTCTCCTCAACTTCCGTGTGCGTTGACTCTCGGCCTCCGTAGTGGCGAAGCAAATATCAAAGATCGTCTCTGCTGAGCGTTGACAAGATGAGGGGATTTTATATGAATGAATCGTTTTTTTACCGATGCAAAGACGCTACGCAATCGATGCATCGCGAGTTCCACCCGCTTCAACCCAAACTGTAGCCGATGTGCACTCTTTCAACACACTGCACTCGCATCTTGAACGTTTATGCCGGTGCACCGATGCGAATCGGTGAATCTTAACATCTCTAGTAGGCACACTCACAGCTGAATGAAGTTCCCTCCATTAAGGGTTAAGAATATAAATACAGCGGCAAGCTTTGGGACGGCCTCCCCTCTCTCCGCAGGAAACGGACGTCATGGTGTCCAACCCACATCTGTCGGCTGCATTGACCTGCGTTGCTATCCGTCGCCTGTTAGAGGGTGCAATGGCAAGATCCAACAGAAGGCGCAGAAGGTTTTAGCACATCGCATTTTAGCGATGTGCCAGTGGCAGGTAAACATTTCAATATTGCTAATACAACAATTATCTTCACTTTATTTCTTATATAGTAGCCTATATGCGAAAGTGTGTGTGTGTGTGTGTGATGGAGTATAGTTATTGAACAATACTGTGTCCTGTGTTTGTCTTTTACAGGGGGGCAAAGGTCTGTACATGCAGCTCAATGCTACTGCCCCAATTCTCACCGTGTATGCCAACCCTGAAGCCTGTCTAAAGAAGGACTTTAGAGTTAAGCGATCTAGTGTGGTGTATTTAGTGCAGATACCTTCCTCCCCAAAGGACCACGGATGGGGACAAGACATCGAGGTGCTTGTTCTCCTCTACAGCTTGGCCCATGGACTATCGCTCTCTGTGGTGGGTTCAGCATTCGGGATTCCCAAATCGACGGTCCACAGGATCATCAAACACGTCACCGGGAAGATAAAGGCCAACCTGAAGACCCTCATTTCCCTGCCAACCGCAGATGAGCTGCCAGAGATTGCAGATGGCTTCTGTCAGCTTCCAAAGAGTCCTGCATTTCACCGTGCTGCTGGTGTGATTGATGGATGCCATATTCGCATCAAACCTCCAGGAAACGAGTACCACAAGGAGTACATCAACGACAAGCTGTTTCCTTCCATCCAGATGCAGGCCATCTGTGACTCAACTGGGAGATTCCTGGATGTCTTCATCGGCTATCCAGGCTCCGTTCATGATGCCAGAGTACTACGAAACAGCCCCATCTTCTGCCAGGCACTGTTTCCCCCAGCTGGTTGGTTCCTCCTTGGGGACGGTGGTTATCCCTCGAAAAACCAGTGGGATTACTCACACCCTACAAGGTCCCTCGCGGCCAGGTGCAGGCCAGATTCAACGCGCTTCATGCCAGGGCTCGGTCTGTGGTGGAAAGAGCATTTGGAAGGATGAAGGCTCGCTGGAGGGCCACCCTTTTCAAAGCGCTGGAGGTCAGTCCAAGCTTTGCCCCTGACATCATTGCATGTTGTGCATTTCTGCACAATCTGTGCATAGACATGAACGATGTCCTTGAGGATGCTGAAGCCTTCCCCCCTGAAGATGGGGACCAGAGTCCTCCCCCTGCCGCAGCATGTGGACAGGGAAGTCCTGGACACCACCTAAGGGACAGGATTGCTGCACAACTCTCTGCTCCTGTCCAAATGGCACCACACCTGAGAGTGCACGATTACATCGAATGAATGTCTGTTAACTTGTGTTTTTGAAATGATGTGCACACATACTGTACCTGATTTAATTGTGTTTGTTAGTGAGCTCCACTTCTCACTTTAGAGAAAAGAGGTGACATAAAATAAACCTCAATCACAGACAATCACACATGTTGATTTGTATCCTTAAGTCATTGCTAGGTAAGCTGCCCTTATATATCTCCAGACTTCTGTCCTTTTATACTTGCTTTTTTAATACCAGACGAGCAGCAAATGGGATGCTTTTAAATGTTCCTTTGATGCAGTCAGAGCTTGGTAAAGCTGCATTCTCCCACTATGCTCCCTTTTTATGGAATACGCTGCAAGTAAAACTTTGTCTCGAGGCACTTCCTACTGTAAATGCTTTTAAAGGTATGCTACGATTAGCCCTTCATGAAACATGTAACTGTTTTACCTGATGCTATTGCTGGTGTGATTATGCTTCTTGCCACTGCACAAATGGCCTTCTGTATTTATATTTGAATTGTATGTTTTTTTTGTTTAATGCCCTTGTTTTATGTTGAAACGTGTTGTGTGCCGTGTTGGTCAGGACTCCCTGGAAGAAGAGATCTTGTATCTCAATGGGACATTCCTGGATAAATAAAGGATAAATAAAAAAACACCGTTGATTTCAAACTTGGTTTTCCTCAATTGTCTTTCTGCATAATCCCAAATTGGAGACAATGTCCTTACCTCTTGGATCATTCAATCACGAGCACAGAGCAAAGGTTCAGAAAATGAACACAGGTCTTCTAATACAATCACTTTTGTTTTTGAGTGAAACTCTGCAAATGGTTTGACATGAGCAATTAAGACCGTACATGGCATGTATATTTTAATGCCTTATACCTATGAAGCGCACACACATATCTTTATTTAAAATGCTGATATTCAGGGTTAATCTTCAGACTTTGGAAAAAACACTTTAGTTACGTGCACAACATCACTTTGTGCAAAACGTTTCCTTCTACATTATGAAACCCACACAGAACAATGTAGCCATCTAACAATCAAGCAAACGCAATGTCACCCTCATCACCCGTCTACCTGTATTTACTATATCCCATACAATAGTGAAGACATGAAGGACAGTACGTTAAATTAGGTTTATTGTCTTCCAAATAAATAATACAAGCGAACAAAAACAAGTCTTTTAAGTAACATCAATAATCAACATAGAAATGGCCAATTGTGGGGGGGAAAAAATAAATCACATTTTGTCGACCATTTTTTCAAACAGGGTTAGACATTTCTCGGACTGTTGCATTAGTTCTCTGTGGCGTTCGTCCTCTTTTTCTGCCTCGTGTTCTAGGCACTCCAGCACTCCCTTAGCACCTTTTCTTTTTTTGGGGGGGGCTGCTGGATGGTTCCAGCCTCAGACAGTGATGAGGGGTCTGGATCATCAGCCACATTTGGGGGGGGAGGGAAGAGGAGCAGGGGGAAGAGGAGCAGGAAGCACCCTCCGGATCAAAGAGGATTGTGGGGTTTGCCAAGGCTGAGGCAACAAGGACAGGAGGACTAATTGAAGGCCTTGCACCTATGGCCTCATCCATGGCCCTGAAGAAGGGCCATGTTGCAGGGGTTTCTTCCCCCTGATCAGTCCCTGTTCCAGTCCTTGGCCTTTTAAGTTCCTATTGCAAACAAATGCATGTTAGAAATCTTTGTTCAGCTTTTTCAAAAACAAACATGTTTTACAATAACAATACACCATTTACCTTGTATTTCTTTTTTAGGTTCTCCCATTTCTTGGAGGCCTGTTTGTGAGACACATGTTGCCCAAGGTCCAGTTCCTTAATGATTGACCTGTTATCATAGAATATTTAAACAATATATATATTGGTGTTAAGGCAATGGCCCACAGTGCACATTCATTACTTTAATTGCACAAAATATGAATTGAGTGCACTCCCATGCTTCTTTGGCAGCATTGCGTTCATCCTTTTCCATTCTTAAAGCAATAAGTGCCTTGGTTTTTACCACAGTCCCTGAAATTACAAATCACACTTAAGTTTAAACCGATTTCGTAAGTGAATGGATACATGAATTGACACATGTGTTGTTAGTTTGATTCCGATTCCGATTTAGATTTGTACATCTTCAAAATAAAAATCTAATGTAACATTTGCAAATCAAATTAACACGTGTAGATTTCTAAATACATGTTCACAAAGGCATGTTTTAGTTAAGGCAACGTATGAATTATCGTTTAAAAAAATAACCACATGGAACTCACATTTGTATGACGTTGGTTCCTCCATGCCTGAAAAACCAACACACTCTCACTCCCTAAGCGTCCAATAGCGACGTTTGGTCAGTGTCCGTGGCGTCCAATTGTGACGCTCCTAGGCTCCTTCAGCGTCATAAAGGGACGCAAATAGCTTTCAACTGATTGCAATGTATTCCCATCTGCGTCGGGATTTGACGCTCATGGAAGCACGGCATTCGTTTATGTCGGCTGCCCTTAAAGGTAATGTGAGCGTCCATTCCCAGGAGTAAAGGATGGCAGAAGACACTACACTACCCAGAATCCCCAGCTATCGTTTGGACTACACCATGTGCTCTTGACAAACCCCGTGATAGTCCTCAAGCTCTGTGATTGGAGAGTGTGCTCCGAGGGTTACCGAGCCTCGAACAGCACTTGAAATGGGATGGAACCACGGCAGACTGTCCAAAACTGGATTTGAACGGGTCCACCGCGTCCCCCCTCCCCCACCCCGTCCCCAGAACTACACATGCTGGCTATTCTGTTTCGCAACATGTTCTCTATGGCACGTCTCAACTGGGAGTTGTAGTTTTAAAAGACGTTTTCGTATTTCCCATAATAAGAAGTTGCCAGTATTAAACTGTGTACATCCCTGGAGGTTTAGGGGACAGGAAACACTCACATTTAAAACATATAATTAATAAATGGTGCCCATTATGGGCAGTATTAATATATATACCCACATGCCAGCTAAGGTCAGAAGAGCTTTATTTAACAGCTGGTCTTATGTGTGTGACCCCTGCGATAACATTACATTAATTGATAAGCCTGAAACATGCACTTGTCAAGGTTCAGAGGCACATTTTGCAAACATGGCAGTAGCCATCGATCAGCTTAAGATAAGATATACTTTATTGATCCAAAGTTGGAACATTTGCGTTACATCAGCATGTGTAACAGTTAAATATGCAGTTGTGTTTATTTGAAAATCATTTAGTATAATCACATAAATTCTGTGTTTTATATTCAACAATTCTGTGTTCTTTATTTATTGATTGTTCAATACCTGACAAGGCCGGAGATGAAATATCTACATACATCTTATAAGAGTATAATACATTATGTATAATATCAGTTAAAATAAGTGCTTCAACATAGTTAACATTGCTGGAGGCTGGAGGTCTTGGAATGCACTATTGAGGAACCTGCAACCCAAGTTTTTCATTCAGTGCAGAACTACACCACAGTTGTGTAGGCCTATATGATATGTCAATAAACCTTAGAAAATCTTGAAATCTTGAAAGGGATGTGCAAAATAGTCATTACATACAGTCTTTAATTAACAATTAGTAGAGAATAACGAGTAATGAATATACTTTATAGGGATCGTATTAATATCTAATAATAAAAATATTGAAATTCAATAACATGCTTTAACCACCAGGTGTCCCTTTATATCAGCTGTGCACCTTTATGGTGTAAATACAGCCTATCTACCAACTGGATCAAATATAAAAGTGAGCCCAATTAGTGTTGACAAGGAGACGTATTGTGTGAAAAGAAATGTAAGATGTTGTTTAATGGCTGATATATTTATGATCCACGTCACGTTATCAGTTCCTCATGTTTGTCTTCTCATCAGGGCTCTATAAATACAGAACTACGGCAGATATGTAATATGTAATGCAGCCGAACCGTGTATTACAATGCCGTTATGTGATGACTTTCAAAGAGAAAAGCAAGCACACTCGGAATAAGGTATTATTATTATTTTGGTCTGTTTCCGGTATTTGTTAATGACGATGTGCTGTGAGATGTGAGACTGGAATTGCACAGGGGGGAAATAACGTATCTTTAGATGCGGATTTTGTTAAACTAATATGTTTAGGCTGTGGACCAACACTATACATTGACGGGGAAGGGGGTAGCAATAAAGATAACACCATTAAACAGTTACACAACATAACAGAAATAATATCGATAGCAGCGTCCCTAGCAACCACCTTGGTAACAATGAAAACGTCGCGATTTCCTGAAGTAATCTTCGTAATAACTAGCAAACTAAAGATCATGTACATCCACTGCACACATAATCTGAAATAACAACTCATATTTCTCGCATCAAATGACATCAAAACGCATTTTAATGGCCAAACTAACTTTAAAATAGGCATTTTCCACCGAGAATAAAACGAATTTCGGCCATGTTTTCTTTTTCTGCAGGGAGAAATTTGAAGATCACGTGACATAGACGCCAGCCATCGGAATGAATGGTGAAAAAAACGGGGTTTGTCAAACAGAGCACATGGTGTAGGCCAAATGATAGCTGGGGATTCTGGGTAGTGTAGTGTCTTCTGCCTACCGGCATAAACGAATGCCGTGCTTCCATGAGCGTCAAATCCCGACGCAGATGGGAATACATTGCAATCAGTTGAAAGCTATTTGCGTCCCTTTATGACGCTGAAGGAGCCTAGGAGCGTCACAATTGGACGCCACGGACACTGACCAAACGTCGCTATTGGACGCTTAGGGAGTGAGAGTGTGTTGGAAAAACGGTTGCACACTTGTGGAGTGAGATTATCAAGCCTGCATCCATGCAAACTCGCTGTCGGAGGCTTTTATAACCCACTACGCCTCCGCCCTGATTGCTTTGGACCAGCCCTCAATATGGCGGACCCTTCGCGTGAACGCATAAACGGAGGGGTAGGGTGTAGGGGGCGGTTTGGGAATGGGCCTTAGTATCATTAAAGTGGCTATTGACGCCGTTAACATCTATTACATATAAAGTTATGAAAGAGATAAGGAGGAGAAAAGGCATGTGGATGTAAGCAATGAATGTAAAATGTCGAAATCCTCCGTTTAACGCAATATCGGAAACAGAAGACCGAGGGGGAAGTATCCTAAGTCACCACAGCCCCCAGCGAGGAGGAGCAAACAGCCAGCAAGTGGGAAGGACGAATGCTTGTGGGTTCTCTTCTACTCGGCCGACCACTGCGAGAGAAAGCTGCAGCCTTTCTCTCCTCACTGAACAATCTTCTGCTTGTAACATTACCGCACCTTTTTATTAATTAAAGTACCCATTTGAAACTTCTCAGAGACTCCATTTAGTACGACGCTGAAGTTGGCTTCCGATTCAGAGCATCCGATTCGGCAGTAAAGGGGAAAGTTAAGGGACATTTAATTTATAGCGCTGAGCGAACAATCCTCCGTGTTTGAACCTCTTATATCGCTGCATAGCCGATTCATTTGGACTGGATTATCCCAGAGAGTCTAAAGATTATTTATAACCCAGTTTGAGATTTGTGAAACCTTAATTCTATTTGTAAAATACAAAAAATGGAGATTTCAGTGCTTTTTTCGCATCCTGACCACATTAGACCAGGTCCGGATCTGAAACCATTAGACCTAGACTCATCAAATCTGGACTGGATTATCCCAGAGGGTCTAAAGATTATTTATAACACAGTTTCAGATTTGTGAAACCTTTATTCTATTTGTGAAAATACAAACAAGGGAGATTTCAGTGCTTTTTTTAACATGTAGACCACATTAGACCAGGTCCTGATCTAAAACCACTAGACCTCGACTCATCAAATCTGGACTGGATCATCCCACAGAGGCTAAAGATTCTTTATAACACAGTTTCAGATTTGTGAAACATTTATTCTATTTGGGCTGCTGCGGTGACCAGCAAGCAGGCATCACTGCTGACATACGCTGGGGATGTGGCCCACTGTGTCAACACCAACAGGTGTTTGGCCGAGCATTTGTGCCGACCTTCAGGCCGCCTGCCAAATACACTGGTATGTATAATTGATATCTGGCTTCATTACACTTTTGGTTTAAGGTTTTTGTGAATTTACTAAGTTAAACAACTATCATTGCCATCTGATGATTATTTACAGGAGAGCTGCTTGGTGTTGACTACTTGCTCAGTCAGACTGGACGGCCTCTTCGAATCATCCCTGATTCCGAGGAGACTGAGAACATGTTGGAGGATGTGGATGAAGGTGAGGAAGAAGAGGAAGATGAGGGCTTTGAGGAGCCCACAGTCCCAATCCTCCTCCTTGATGACCCAGGGATCTCCATCTCCTCCTTGCCTTGTCCCTCTGCAACACTCTCCTCCTCCCAGCCTGCTGCCTCCTCCCAGCCTGCTGCCTCCTCCCTGGTTGCTGCCTCCTCCCTAGTTGCTTCCTCCTCCCTGGCTGCTGCGTCCGAGCAAGCTGCGGCATCCGCCCATGCTGCTGACTCCTTGCACCCTTGTGCCTCTTCTCTAACTGTTGCTCCCTCTCTGCCCTCCCTGTCCGCTGCCGCCTCTCGACCTTCTGCCTCCTCCCAGGCTCCAGCCTCCATGCCTCAGCCAGGTGTCTCTTCAGCACTTGATTCTGCGTCTCCTGATGAGTCTGGGGTATATAAATCATTATGCAATTATGTGTTTTAGCTGTGGTTGTATGTGGTTGTCCTTTTTCACTGTCCTCACATTATTTTTCTCTTTTCTATATGTTGGCAGGCTGTGGATGACTCTGGCATGGCAGGCATGGACCGAGTGGACAGCTTGGCAGAGTGTCTGGTGGAGCTGAGGAACCAGCTGACTATGGTCCTAACAAACCAGCAGGTCAGGATCATGAACAGTCAAGCTGCTTTTCCTCTGTGCATATCCAAGTTCACACTTTGAGATATTCGTGTCTTATGTGCTGTGTTCTCCCTCTCTCAGGTTAGCAACATTGTTCATTGTGCTCTGTGGCAGAACCTGCTGGACTATGATAAGCAAAGAGTGGTTTTTGCTGCCAGATATCAGAGCAGGCTGGACACAGGGCGGTTCAGGTCTCCTAAGAAGAAGCAGGAGTTCACTCCAGGGGTGGAGAGTTTGAAGAGGCATGCTCTCACCACCACTGCCCCACTTGCACAGTGGCCAGATTGCTGCCGCCTGATTGAGGCAATCTTTGTCAGGCTCTGTGTAATCCACCGTAGTCCCAGGAAGAGGGGGACTGGCACAGTGTCAAGATGGGATCTCATCCTGGAGGACTACAGGAAAATCAGGCGCCGCATTCTGTCCAATGGGACAGTGATGCAGCAGCCCACCCTGCAGCTGGTGGACGTGAGCCACACCACCCGGTGCAGTGGCACAATAAGAGGGTTAACAGGGAAGACAATGCAGTGGTGTTGCAGGGGCTGGTCTTGCCTAGCCGCCTGTCTGTGGCATCTGACCCTCTTCCCCTGCCAATGTTCGCCCCCAATAAGCAGCCCCCCAGCCAGGTGTTGCTTACCATTACATCCTTCCAAGTAGCACCGTTGGCCAGGCAAAGGTAAAGAGGAAGGCCTCGCCCACAACAGCAACACCGGCAACTGTAAAGCTGCGTCCCCAGCTGCAGCTATTCCCTGCTCCACCCTCTGGCCCTCAGATGGTGCGGCAGCTATTCCCTGCTCCACCCTCTGGCCCTCAGATGGTGCGGCAGCTATTCCCTGCTCCACCCTCTGGCCCTCAGATGGTGCGGCAGCTATTCCCTGCTCCACCCTCTGGCCCTCAGATGGTGCGGCAGCTATTCCCTGCTCCACCCTCTGGCCCTCAGATGGTGCGGCAGCTACTCCCTGCTCCACCCTCTGGCCCTCAGATGGTGCGGCAGCTACTCCCTGCTCCACCCTCTGGCCCTCAGATGGTGCGGCAGCTATTCCCTGCTCCACCCTCTGGCCCTCAGATGGTGCGGCAGCTATTCCCTGCTCCACCCTCTGGCCCTCAGATGGTGCTGCAGCTATTCCCTGCTCCACCCTCTGGCCCTCAGATGGTGCTGCAGCGACAGCTCTTCCCTGCTTCACCTCCTGGATTGGTAATCCAGTGACCTCACAGGTGCCGGTCCAGGTTGCTGCTCCACAGGCTCCGAATGCCAGCCTCTCCTCTGTTCTTCCTGCTCCTGCTTCTGCTCCTATTCCTGCTCCAACCACCCGAAAGCTGACCCGCAAGGTTGTGCACAACACGTGCAAAAAGTGTGGGAAGTTTCGCACAGCGGAAACTGGACACAGCCAGTACAAGGGAGTTGTTTACTGCCCCTTGGTTGAGGCTTTGCCAAAGGAGCAGTGGCTGAAGGACATGAGAAACAAAAAGTGAAACGTATATCCGCCCCCATAGGCATTGACACTTAATTATGTACAGTATATCGTTTGGTTTACAGTTGTATAGTTATGTCTTATGTGTATATATATCTTATGTATACATTCTATATAGTAATTTGTATCTTCTATTCAAGAGCATTATACCGTTTTACTACTGTTTTAAATGTTATTATGTTTAACTAATGCAAAATAAAGGTTTGGCTTTTTCAAGTATACCTAGTGTCTGTCCAATAATTGTAGTGGAGTGCTATTATTAGAATGTCTATACTTTTTCGTTCACCTGTTCGAAAGCCAAAAACAATTATAAAACCTATACCTTAGTTCAGTGGTTCCCAACCTGGGGGGCGCACCCCCTTGGGGGGGCGCCAAAGATCGCAGGGGGGGCGCCAGGCCTCAGATGATTTGAGGCCAAATATATTTAGACTTTTATTTTTTATATATAATTGTAACGCAATACATGATTGTCACTAAAGGCCTTGTCTCTACATTACGATAAAATATAAAAAATAATTGATTAATTAATTTTAATAAAAATTCAAGTTAGTAGCTAATAAAGGCATAAAAAGACAGAAATGTATAATTCTTTCTTTAGTAGAAATGTTTCTTTTCTTTCGTAAAGTGTCTAAACCGGGCTTTTCTGGATAAGCGCATTTTTAAAACAGTCATTGTCCATGCCGGTTTCAGTTGGATTATTTGTCACAGTTGCTCCGATCAGATCGGTCTCCTCCATTTTGTAGATTACTTACGACTTTTGAATCCACATAAACACAAAGGCAAAATCCGGCTTACTTTGAGCATGTGCTTTAAACAGTTTCATCCCTTTGTGAATTGTTTCCACTTCCGCGCCGTCCTTTAATTTCTTCATACAGCGGGAATCCAATATCCATCAAAGTCACTCCAATAGTGCTCACATTCATCCAGTTTATGACAGTAGCATTTTGAGACTTTGAAACTTTAATGTCCCCTGTTGCCACCCCACCCCCTTGTGTGTGTGTGTGTGTGTGTGTGTGTGTGTGTGTGTGTGTGTGTGTGTGTGTGTGTGTGTGTGTGTGTGTGTGTGTGTGTGTGTGTGTGTGTGTGTGTGTGTGTGTGTGTGTGTGTGTGTGTGTGTGTGTGTGTGTGTGTGTGTGTGTGTGTGTGTGTGTGTGTGTGTGTGTGTGTGTGTGTGGGGGGGGGGGCAACTTCCAACAGGAGTCATTTGGGGGGGCTATTGGGAACCCCTGCCTTATGTTGATATTAATGTAATGGTCCACAATCCTGCAATCTTGTGGATGTGTTTTCCGCCTCAAGAAATAAACAAATACATACTTTTTTTGAAATACTACTATATAAACACTTTTAAATACTACAGAAGGGAAATTGGGAACAGGAGAATAGTTTTTTCTCCTCTTTTTTTCTTCCTTTTTCTTCTTTCCCCTTCTTCCCCCTTCTTCTCCCTTCTTCCCCCCCTTGCAAGACTATTGTTCCCCAGCTTTGGCACAGTGGATAGAGCCTTGGTCTGGGGATCACAGGTTCAAACCCCACTGCAGACACATTTAAAGGTGTGAAAGGAGGGATTTGTGGAGGCTATTTGTATATAACATTAGAAAGACTGATTCTTATTATTACATTATAAGCTTATTGTCCTCATTTTATGTGGCTGTGACTTTGGAATAAATAGACTTATTTAGCCTGCAATACAGAGTAGCAAGGTCAGGTGCAGAAACTGGAAGAATACAAAGAATTATTCATAAACAGGACATCACTCCGGCCTTGAGCTTTGTGTGAGCTCCGCTCCCACACACAGCTAGGAAGCAGCCTTATGAAGATTTCACTTTTTCTGTAGAAACGTTAGCGAAAACAAATTACGTATGATGGTGCCAGAGTAGGGAGGGACTTCCACAGGCCGGCCGAATGCTGATTGGAGGATCGTGTTGCCAAGAGACTCTGTCTGAGTCTGTGCACCAACCATAGACTGTATATATAAATGGACGTAGGGTCCGTGACGTCACCCATAGGATTCTGCAGAGTTGCCGTGAAGCCCTTAGTAGGCGGAGTCGGCCCCTAACGGCTCGACAGTGACGTCAGAGTCTAACTCCCGCCTTCTCCCGCCTGCTCCAAATAAGGGCAAAGAGGCGGTGCTGAGGCGGAGCGGAGGCGGAGCGGAGGCGGGACAGGGCGGGACCTGCTGCCACCGAGCGTGACGCTCCAGACCTAGCTCAGGCTAAGAAGCTAAGCTAACATGCTCTCAGTAATAAGCTAACAACCTATGCTAACAACCCAGCTTGCGGTCACTGCTCCTCGTTCCCGGCATATTCTGAAGGTAAGATACGCTGTAACTTTATAAAACTTGTCCTTTTGATTTAAATGTTGATTTAAATGTTCTTGAACCTACACTATACAATTGTTTTTTAAGTGCTTCACCATTTTTCAAATATAAATGTCATTTGTAACTAAACTTTGTAAACTAGCAGAGATATGGCCAGTGTTGCGTGAATTAAATGTGATTAATGAAATATGACTGTAGAAAAAGAAAGGTGCTTTTATATTGATTAAACCATTTTTATTTATTTCAGCATTAAGAAAAAAGAAGATGGCAACCTCCTCCACGCCAAACTGCACAACCTGTAAGTTGATGGTCCTGGCTTACTTTACATGACTTCAGATAGTTGACATTACACACAAACATACTATACATATACATGTGTGCACAATTGTAGATAAACAGCACACAGTATACAAATATATTATATATATAAACTGTGTGCTGTTAATCTGTTTTTTGAGGTGTTGCTCTCTTGTTACTTTTAACCATACAGGTGTGATTTCATAGTTATGTTGTATGTTATTGTCAAAGGAACAAAATGAGCAACCCTTAATTTGATATTCCTCATGATCTGAAGCATTTGTTACTCTCATTTATTTTCCTCCCATAGTGACTGTATGGATAATCGGGAGCTATGTCCGGCGTGGAGCCCAGAGAGCTACAGAGACCATCAGCAGCAACCTTGGCCTCGACCTGAGGGTGTGCTGGTTCGGTTGGGGTGGACTGCGCTGGAGAGGTGTCCTCCCTTTCTTTTCCTACTCCCTGCGAGGAAGAGCAGTCCCGGATGTCCTCCTCATCCACTGTGGCGGCAATGACTTGGGGGATGTGCCCAGTGTTCAGTTGCTGAACCAGGTGAAGGAGGACCTGCACCAGCTTCACCATCGGCACCCTGGCATGAAGATCATGCTCTCCCAGAGGCGCCGGTGGAGGGCTGGTGCAAATCCTGTCAAAATTGACAAGGCCCGGAAGTTTGTTAACAGTGTTATGGCTACTTTTGTTCATAGCCTAAATGGTGCCATTGTTGACCACTCCAACATTAGACATGACAGTCCTGGGCTGTTTTTGCGAGATGGAGTTCATTTCACCCCGAGGGGAAATGATATTTTTTGTAAAGTCACTAGCCAATTGCCTGAAAGACCACCTCCAAAGACTGTGAACTGCTAACATGTCAGTATCACTGTTTTTGGATTTGGCCTTTAGAGTATGTATTCTAAGGCCCTTGCTAAGCCCAGACTGTCATGGCTAATATTGAGTTAGCTATTACATCTGTAGCCATAACACTGTTAACATGGCTGCTCTTCCTCTTCCCCACATCCCACCCCCCCCCCTCTTCTCCCAATGGACTCTGCAGCTCTCCAGGCCCATGCTGGGCATGGCTGTCTGTCAAACCTTTTATTTTGTATTTGTTATGATGTTTTTTGTTATTTTATTTGTTAAAATAATTATGTATTTATGTAAATATTGAAAATAAATTACATTCATATTTTCACTTCTTTTGTCTACTGCTTACTGAACATGTTAGCTATCACATCCAAATGGGACTATCAAATGAAAGGATAAGCTTACCATACAATACAGAAAACATTACACATTAAGGCTCAAATCTTTTCCCAAGCCGGAGCAGTCTGAAAAGAGTCCCAAGTTTAAAAACACAAAATCTTGACAATGAATACTACGCCGTCATTTATCAGTGACAATGCAAACAACAGGAAGGTCTCCCCTAGTCCCATGTATGTTGGCATCAATGTCATAAGCATACCATAGAATGTAATTACGAAGTGCAACACCCACAATCCCTACAGGGTCGTAACGTCACAGAAGATAATACCTTTGAGAGAGTTTCTAAATTGTTCAGTATGCAGATAAATATTTGTTTTACAATAGAAACATTTTTCTCCATAAATGTTCCCACATGTTGTGAGCATCAACTTTAAATCTTTTGTCAACAAATAAAAAACATCTTAATTTCCTTTACGACAACATTTTGTTTATAACACCACTACATTAACAATAAGCATAGGAAAATGATAAATGTCAACATTTAAGATTGTGCTTTTACTCTTTATTTAATCAGATCTATTTCACATTGAAGGTTACATCTTGCATTTAATGAAAAGTAAAAGTTTCGAATCATTTTATGACTCAAGTACACTAGAAAATAAATTAAAAATGTGCAACACCTCTATCAGTAATTACAATTATATAACTTATGTACAGGGTTGGGAGGGCTACTTGCCAAAAACACAACCAGTAACTTCATGTGAGTATCAAGATATAAAAGTAATGTAACCTGATAACTTTATTTTTGTTTTGGATTACCTCAATATCAAATGCAATGCAAATAAACAGGAGAGAAGAAATATGAATATGATGTGTTTACTGAAATGTATAATATAATACCATAAAGCAGATTCAGGCAGTAGGTACAGATTCACAATGAAAGTATTAGTCTACAGAACAGTACGGCTTCCAGAGAAGAGATACCATTTGATCATTTTACATATATATATGCTCTTTTTAGGTGTTGAATAAGATTGTAATCCTGAGTTTCCCTATTATTAGAAAAGTCAAACTAATCCGATTACATCTTTTCCTATGTAACTAAGGATTACACTTTCCTTTTTCTCTATACGATCTTGATTCGTGTTAGATGTAATCCATTACTATCTAAGCCAATACAAGTCATAACTTTTGGAAAATGGTCTCAAGTTATAAATGATGCCTTCAATGTCTTTCACGTGGAGAAGACATCCCATTGCCCGAGGCGTTGCAACTTCCCTCAAGCATCCTACATGAAAGAAAGATCACATGTTAGAAATGTGTGCACAAACTATTCAGTATGACCCGTCTTAGTTTAAAGCCCAAGTGTAAGAGTGAACAGAGGCGGAGTCTGTTTGTTGGCTGCTGCTACCCCAACCAACATCCTCCTCACAAGCATTGGCTGTTGGAACGTCATTATGCTCCACATGTGGAACAACAAAGGCTTCTTCAGGCGTGTCTTGTATCATAATGATATTGCTCTGATCAGCAGCAAGACTGTTTTCACCACTACCATGGTCGACATCTGCAACCTCCTCCTCCTTGCTGTTAACAGTCAAACTAGGACTGTCACTTACCTCGTCATTGTTACTCACCTGCTTCTCCTTCCAGGCTGTTGGTCTTTGGTGAAATAGAAAATGGTGGGCACTGCAGTGTTTTTCAGGCATCTCCTTCCCTAATAAAAATAATAAACAAAAACACATAAAATAACTTTTTGAGGTCTGTAGATATTCAACTTTCTTTTGAATAATGTTGTTTTAAATGTAAGAGTGCATTATAAAAGACAATAGAGGGCCAACATGTTAACTATGCAGTTAATCTATTCAACAATTACGTGTTTCCAAGATTCAGATTCAAAGGATTGATGTCATAGCACAGTGTAGGAATGGCAATGCAAATCATCTGTCCCGAGCTTCTCCAACAATGCAACATAGTTATATAAGACATAAAACAATAAAATAAATTCAAAATTAAATTAAGAATAATAAATTAGTGCAGGCAGAAATCTATATACACGTAAATATAATAAGACATATGCAAGAACAGAATGTAAAGATAAATATTGTATAGTAAAATCGTTGTTTTTTTTACAGTGATAGCTGTTAAGATAAATAAGTTATAAGATGACAGATGAATGAATGTTGCTATTAAAATAATGTAAAAAAAGGTAATATAATTCATCTGTTTTTAACATAGAGTATGTGGGGGAAATGGCAATTCTCTATCTATGATAAAGAGTCTTTGCATAAATTGAAGAGAAATGTGATGGTTTGCAAAAAAATCGATTTCTATGTTTCTTTACTTAACTGGCAAAATCTTAATTTGGCTTTTAATCAAAAGAACATTACTCATCACTGATGTGCAAGCTGTGCCATAACAATTATTTAGCATTGTATGATGTATAACATGTATTTAATTAGTAACAACAATTTACAGTCACAAATGGAACCAAGTTATTTATTTATTTTAAAAAGGATCTGTACCCATGAGTCCGTGCTGAAGGGATGACTCTCAAAGTGTGCACTGCACAGGCGAGAAGAAACGTTGGGGGTCCATGTATTCCTCCGGATGTTCAGCACCCACTGGTCCAGCCTGTCTGGATCACCTAAAGGAAACCTTTATTCAAAAATATATGAAAACCGACCCAAAGACAACAGGAGGGTTAATGCCATATTCACTTAATAACGCATGAACAACTTTTACAAATATTTCTATATAGTCTGTGTTGGTAAATGTAATCTAGGTTGCACATTTCCTGCTGAAATACATGCATGGGCCTACCAAGTTACGGCGTGGCACTTTGGTTTTGATAAAACAGTGTAGTTCCACTATATAAACGTTGCATTCATAATCAAACGAGATAATATGCAAGATAAATAGCTATTTGTTGTTATTCTTAATGCTTGTCATTCACACGTTAAGAAAATAAAATAAGTACCGATACATAGCAGAACAATTATGGCGATGTTCAGCTTAATAAGCCTTGTTCAACATCATTTCTTTAGCTAATACTATAGCGGGCAGCAGGCGAACCAAGTCCGCGTGTCGCTGCATTCCTTGATCTCCAGTTATAACGCCGGGCTCCGCCGCTGGCCGAAGCTAACGGAGCCGCAAAGGGCTAGCTACAGCTCCGGTTAGCTTCGGCTACAGCGTCGACAGCGTCGGAAGCGTCGACAACTCCAATCTGCCCATTCACTTTGAATGGGGTGAAGTCACGTTGCTTCGCTTTTTCGCCGAATTGAATTGTGGGTAGCAGAGCGGTCCATCTCCGCCGTCTCCGGCGTCAGAAGTTGAACAATGTTCAACTTCTGACACCGGAGACGCTGGAGTAGCCAGCGCCAGCCAATCAAATCCCGTTTCGCAAAATCTGACAGCTCAAGCGTAGCCAATCAAACCGCGTCTAAGCTGGGAGAGATATCCCGCCGTTCATTTCTATATTTAAAAAAAAGTTGGAGGAGAAACTAACTATCGCCGTAGCAAATCACCCGGTTTTGTATGACCAGACCCTCTTCACCTACCGGGATACAAACCGGAGCAACCAGGCATGGAGGGAGGTGGCAGAGACAGTGGGTGAAACTGGTAGGTTTTCGCCTGTTTGGGGAGTTTATATATATATTGCTCCCATAAAATCCCTGGGGTTTTTTGCTTTGTATGTCGGGGGCGGGAGATTCATGTGATTGGTTGTTGGTCGTGTTGCTTGAATAAAATCCCCAAGCTCCAGACATGCCCAGCTCCAAGCTTTTTTTGAAGCTGTAGTGGGGACGCTCCGTTACAGTTACGTGAGTCTTAAAAAATATAATCAGATTACTTTTGGATTACTTTCTTTTTCCATCACAGACAGATGGGTATGTTTTGGTGTACATGAGACACAAAAAGCAAAAGGAAACTGAACGTGTTTTTACTGTTTTAATGGCGTATCAAGAGCACAACTGAAACATAACATCTGAAACGATGTAACAACATAATAAACTTTTTGGGGATGCAGCTTGGGATGTGAGGAGTGAGTGACATGGCATAGAACGGGCGTGTCGCCTTCTGCAGGACATGAATTAAAATGTCGAACTCGGACTTCATTTTAAGGACATTTCGGCCAGGGGTTTAGAGCTATATTTGTTCAAGCACCGGATTGGCAAAACAGGAGAGTGTGTGCACCAGTCTGCCTTGATCTATGTATTCATGTCTGTGACTCTCACAGTATCTGCTGCCCACAGCTGTTTTATAAAAGGAAAACCTCCTTCACTTCATGAAATCTCTGCAGCACCAGGAGGCAGCGGGAGGGTTAACCCTCCCATTGTCCCTCGGGTCAGGGGGACCCTCCGTGTCGCGTAGCTCTCCACCTCGCCCCTCCGCAGCCCTCGGGGTCCGAGCGACCCTCCTAATCCTGCTCTTCCTCGTCTTCGTCCTCCTCCCCCATCATCCTTCGCCACCCGGTCCGCAGCCCTCTGGGTCCGAGCGACCCGCCCCTTCGTCCTCAGCCTCCGGTCCCTTCTAACCCTCCTCCTTCGCCTCCGCCGCCGCGGCCGCCCTCCGGGTCCCTGGGGTCCGAGCGACCCTCTTCCTCCTCCCTCCTTCACCGCCACCGCCGCATCCACCACCACCACCACCACCACCCCGTCTAGCCTAGCTCTCCCCGCAGCTTCCCTCCGCAGCCTCACGGGTCCGAGCGACCCTCCTCCCTCCTTCACCGCCACCAGCACCACCGCAGCAAACACCCCGTCCCGTCTGGCCTAGCTCTCCCCGCAGCTTCCCTCCGCGGCCCCACGGGTCCGAGCGACCCCCGGGTCCGAGCGACCCTCCTCCCTCCTTCGCCGCCACCCCGTCCCGTCTAGCCTAGCTCTCCCCGCAGCTTCCCTCCGCAGACCCACGGGTCCGAGCGACCCCCGGGTCCGAGCGACCCCCGGGTCCGAGCGACCCTCCTCCCTCCTTCGCCGAGCAGCAGCAGCAGCAGCACCGCGGCCAACCCCGGGTCCGAGCGACCCCCGGGTCAGAGCGACCCTCCTCCCTCCTTCGCCGAGCAGCAGCAGCAGCAGCACCGCGGCCAACCCCGGGTCAGAGCGACCCCCCTCCCTCCTTCGCCGCCACCCCGTCCCGTCTAGCCTAGCTCTCCCCGCAGCTTCCCTTGGCAGCCCCACGGGTCCGAGCGACCCCCGGGTCCGAGCGACCCTCCTCCCTCCTTCACCGACCAGCAGCAGCAGCAGCAGCAGCAGCAGCAGCAGCACCGCGGCCAACACCACGTTCCGTCTAGCCTAGCTCTCCCTGCAGCTTCCCTCCGCAGCCCCATGGGCTCGCGAGACACCTGGTCCAGAGGGTGAGGGTGGAGGAGGAGAACAAGAGGATCGCGGTGATGAAGAAGAGGACGATGATGAAGAAGACGAAGACGAAGAAGACGAAGAGGATGGATACAAAGACAAAGACTGCGGTCCAGGGGAGGACGAAGAAGAAGAAGAAGAAGAAGAAGAAGAAGAAGAAGAAGAAGAAGAAGAAGACGGAGACGGAGGAGCATGAGACGGAGCAGGCCGAGGAGAAGAAGAACAACGAAACCGCCGAGGAGGAGCTCGAGAACAAGTACAGGACGAACAGCGAGCACGGGACCGAGACACCGCGGTCGCCGCAGCAGCAGCGGCCGCAGCCACCGCCCCGGTTCCAGCGAGAGAGACTTTTCTCTCAAAGAACGGACAGCTGACTTGGTCATCTTTGCCCTACTCGTCCTCCTCGTCCTCCTCGCCCTCCTCGTCCTCCTCGCCCTCCTCGTCCTCCTCGCCCTCCTCCTCCTCCTCCTCCCCGGGGGGGCCCACGCGCACGCCGCGGCCCACGCGCGAGACATCGAATCCGCGTTCCGCCTGTTTGTCACCCCGGCCATCGAGCGAGTCGTCCTCGACATGACGAACCTGGACGGCGCGCGGAGATACGGAGACGCGTGGGCGGGATGGACGAGACGGACCTGCGCGCGTACACGGGGCTGTTGTTCTTGGCGGGCGTGTACAAGTCCCGGGGCGAGGCCGCGGCCAGCCTGTGGGACGCGGAGAGCGGCAGGGCCGTTTTCCGCGCCACCATGCCCCTCAAACTCTTTCACCTGTTCTCCCGGATGCTGAGGTTCGACGACCGCGCCACCAGAGCCGAGAGGCGCGCCGCGGACAAACTGGCGGCCGTGCTCCGGGTCTGGGACATGTGGACGGAGCGGCTCCCGTACCTCTACGAGCCCGGGCCCGAGGTCACGGTGGACGAGCAACTGGTTCCGTTCAGAGGTAGGTAGGTAGGTTAGGTTAGGTATGTAGGTAGGACGCATCCATCCGTCCGTCCCTCTGTACATTCGTGTATCCATCCCTCTGTGCATTCGTGTATCCATCTCTCTCTCTCTCTCTCTATCCATCTATCCGTCTACTACATCTACGACGTGCACATTTACATTCTCCCCATCCCCGCTTTCTCCCCTCTCCCCCCCTCTCCCTCCCCCGCACCCAGGCCGCTGCGGCTTCAAGCAGTACATGCCCAGCAAGCCTGCCAAATACGGCATCAAGTCCTGGGTGGCATGCGACGCCAGGTCCAGCTACGCGTGGAACATGCAGGTGTACACCGGCAAGGCGAGCGCCGGGGCCCCGCCGGAAAAGAACCAGGGGATGCGGGTCGTGCTCGATCTCACCCGGGGGCTCGGAGGGGGTCGCAACGTCACGTGCGACAACTTTTTCACCTCTTACGAACTGGCGCAGCGGCTCCTGGCGAGGAACATCACCGTGGTGGGCACGGTGCGCAAAAACAGGACCGAGTTCCCCCGGGCGCTCGCGGCGCAGAGGCCCGCGCGGGGCAGACGGGTCTTTACCTCACACTTTCCCTTCACGCCCACCGCGGCCCTGGTCTCCTACGTGCCGAAGAAGGGCAGGAACGTGGTTCTCTTGAGCACGCGGCACATGGGGCCCCCCGAGATCAGTGAGCGCGCCGACGAGAAGCCGCGCATCATCCTCGACTACAACCGCAACAAGGGAGGCGTGGACAACCTAGACAAGGTGATCGGCGCCTACAGCTGCAGGAGGATGACCGCGCGCTGGCCCCTGGTGGTCTTCCACAACATCCTGGACGTGTCCTGCTACAACGCCTTTGTCGTGTGGCGAGAGCTCAACCCCGGGTGGATGCCCGGCAAGCGCAACAAGAGGAGGGTGTTCCTGGAGAGGCTGGTCAAAGCGCTGGTGGCTCCATTCATCGAGAGGAGGAAGCGTCTCCCTCGCACCGCGGCCTCGGCCGCGGTCGTGAAAGCCGTCCGCGCGGAAGGAGCTCTCGAACGGGCCCGCTGTGGCGGCGGCGGAGACGGTGGTGACGCGGGCACGGACTCTGCGCGCACGGACTCGGCGCGCACGGACTCCCCGTGCACGGACTCTCCGTTCTCCTCCTCCTCCGCCTCCTGCGCGTCCCGGCCCCGTGCCCAGGCGAGCAAGAGGAAGAGGTGTCAGATCTGCCCGTCCAAAAAGGACCGTAAGACGCACGCGGTGTGCTGCGGATGCGGCAGATACGTCTACGCTCGCCTACTGCCCCGCGTGCACCGCAGGTTGCCCCTCGCGCGGCGATCCGTGAGCGCGGTGCGGTTTCGCAGTTTGACCCGGTGAAAGGGAGGACACGGGGCGTGTAGGGGATCGGAGGACAACACGAGGGTTAAGTACTTGTACTTCCTGTGTCACATGCGGAGACGGGCTGTGGGCGTGTTTGTGTTGTTTACTAACAAGACTATCATGGCGGCGGAGCTCAAGTCTAGTTTCTCCACCTGGAGATATTCTCACTATTTCACTTTTGTCGAGCACAAAGAAAAGAACGTTTTAGTTAAATGTAAGTTGTGTCCTGGCGGGTCAAAGAGACTCAGCCGACTCCACCTCCACCTGAACCTAAGCAATAGCGGCTGGATTTTAACCAAGGGACTGCTAGCTAGGGAAAAGTCGATGAAGTCATTGCACGGTATGTTGTAGACAACCCAGTCTCACGGCATTTCGTGTTCACCATCACGATTTGTAATCTATTGATTCGTGTTCACCATCACGATTTGCCCCTTTTTTTCGTGTTGCACAGCACGATTTTAAAAGCAATGTATTTCTACTGGTAATGTGTTTCGTGCCTGCAGACTGCAGCACGTCTTTTTCTCCGGTCGGGTCGTGGAAGACCGGAAGCTGTGTGGTTCATAAAAACATGTTCTTACTCAATATCAAGCCACAGTTATTGCTTTTATTTTAAATCGTATAATTTCGGACTTTTGTTGCCGTCTGTGAGGAAAATAAATGGGGCTCAGAGCCTCAGGATACTGAAATCTGTATTTTTTTAAATCTTTTTTTCCTTCTAATTTGTTATTCTTTTCAAAATAACACACTGTTATTTACTCACCAATAACACACAATTATCCTTGCTTTTATTTATTGGTTTAATTCCATAATCTCGGGCTTTTTTGGCGTCCGTCAGGAACTGAATTTCAAAATAAATATAACAGGAAACAGACATAGGCATTTCGAGCGATTACCCAAGATCCTCAGCTATGGTTTTAAGCTCACTGATTGGATGTGTTAGCCGCAATGCATGCTGGGATTTGGTGTTTATATTATATGAAATCCGGAAAACATTTTAAAAGTATAAAATAATACTTAATTCCGAGTGCTCTTGCTTTTCTCTTTGAAAGTCATCGCATAACGGCATTGTAATACACGGTTCGGCTGCATTACATACTACAGATCTGCCGTAGTTATTTATTTAGAAAGCCCTGATGATAAGACTTTTGGAAAAACTGGAAGAAATGGCGCCGAAACTGAATACTTGACGTGGATCATAAATATATCAACAATTAAACAACATCTTCAATTTCTCTTCACACAATACGTCTCCTTGCAGTATCAACACTAATTCGGCTGACTTTTACATTTGATCTAATTCATAGATAGGTTATATTTACACCATAACGGTGCACAGCTGATAAAAAAGGACTGTAGTTTTCAAAGATATTACTGATTTTCTTTGAATGTAAGAATGTAAATACTGAGTCTGAAATAGTATAGCAATATGCTGTAAAATGATGTGAAAGCATGCATAAAACTATACATCTTCAGATGTTGTACATACACACTAATAATACAAAGTTATTATGGCTGTGTGCACCTTGTGTGCACCTCCTAGTGGTTAAAGCACGTTATTGAATTATTGTTCAGAGTACATACTTTCATAGGGGGAAAGTATAAATATAGAAATATAGAATATACAAAATCAAGAAGATACTATAAGTGATCTCTACAATAAAACAGTTTAGTGCAGGATGTACACAGATATTAATAGGAGGAGGTGCAAAACAGAAAAACGGATTAACCTTTATTTAAACATTAAATATTAAATATTAAGCCTGACAAAGTAATTAACGTCTAATATATTGCTTTCCTGCAATGTTAACTATGTTGAAGCACTTATTTTAACTGATATTATACACATTAATTATACTCTTATGTAGATAGAATAAGAAATGTGCAGAATATGACAGTTTAATGGTGGAGGTACACACATATTGATAGATGTCTTGTAATGCACTGTTGAGGAACCTGTGACCCAAGTTTTTCATTCATTGCATAACTACACCGTAGTTGTGTATGATATGTCAATAAACCTTTGAAAATCTTGAAAGGGATGTGCAAAATAGCCATAATATATAGTCTTTAATTAACTATTAGTAGAGAATAACGAGTAATGAATATACTTTATTACTTGTTTCCATTCATGTCAATTGCAGATACATGTTTAGTCTTCTCAAGCACCAACTATCAACTATCTCACCTTACCTGAATTTTACTCAGGTGTAACTAAAGTCTGATTTAAGGGTTGTTTATATTTCACATAATTAATCAGAATCTGCAAAGTAACTCAAATAAATGCAGTGGAGTAAAAATACCAGATTGACCTCTGAATTGTAGTGGAGTAGAATTAAAAAGTAGCAATGAGCTGTCATGTGGGTATATATTAATGCTGCGCATTATGGACACAAGTGATTTTCACCCATTTATTAATTATATGTTTTACATTTGATAACACCAATGTGTTTAATAATGGCAACTTCTAATTGTGGGAAAAACGAAAACGTTCAGTAGAGACGTCCCATAGAACATTTTGCGAACCACAATAGCCAGCATGTGTAGTTCTGGGGGGGTGTTCGATTCTAGTTTTGGATAATCTGGCGTGGTTTCGTTCCATTTCACACAGCTGTTTGACGCTCTGCGTAACCTTACGGGAACTGTAGTCCTAAACGATAGCTGGGGATTATGGGTAGTGTAGTGTTTTCGGCCATCCTAAACTCAGAAATGTTGACAATCGCAATGATGCTCGAAATGTCCCTTATAGGCCTACGTCTGTTTCCGGTTATTTTTATTTTGAAATTCAGTTCCTGACGGACACCAAAAAAGCCCGAGGTTATGGAATTAAACCAATAAATAAAAGCAAGGATAATTTAGTGTTATTGGTGAGTAAATAACAGTGTGTTATTTTGAAAAGAATAACAAATTAGAAGGAAAAAAATATTTAAAAATACAGATTTCAGTATCCTGAGGCTCTGAGCCCCGTTTATTTTCCTCACAGACGGCAACAAAAGTCCGAAATGATACGATTTAAAATAAAAGCAATAACTGTGGCTTGATATTGAGTAAGAACATGTTTTTATGAACCACACAGCTTCCGGTCTTCCACGACCCGACCGGAGAAAAAGACGTGCTGCAGCCTGCAGGCACGAAACACGTTACCAGTAGAAATACATTGCTTTTAAAATCGTGCTGTGCAACACGAAAATAAGGGGCAAATCGTGATGGTGAACACGAATCAATAGATTAAAAATCGTGTAGGTGAACACGAAATGCCGTGAGACTGGGTTGGTTGTAGAACACATGCAGGCTATTGCTACAGTGGAGTCACCCGCTTTCAGGGAGCTAGTTAGCATGATAGCATGTCCGGGCGGCACACGGCATATGGGACGGAAAACTTTTTCCAACTACCTGGAGAAAGAATATACAAAAATGTAAAGCCAACTAATATCGATGCTATCCAGATTGCATGTCAAGTTGATCAACTTGATTATTGTATTATTCTCCAATGCAATAACAGTACTGAAATGAAGGCTATAAGGGCATTAATATAATGGGAGCCCTTTTTTTAAGTAACTAAAACGTTACTTTTCACTGTAACGCATTACTTTTTGGTGTAACTAATCAGTAAAGTAACTGAGTGTTGTGACTCGACAGATATGTTAGGTTTAGTTATGTTTTTATTTTGAAAGTAATCTTTCCTGTCATTTCAGATCCCACAGTTCCTGTCTTTGTGTGTTTCCCGCCAGTGAGATTGCTTGGCCCTGCCCTGATTGTTTTCACCTGTGCCCATCCCCCTCACCTATATATAGCCCTGGTGTTTCTCTGTTCCTTTGTCAGTTCGTTATGTTTCATGTCGTGAGCACCCAGGCCTTTTGACTCCTGATACCTACCTTGGGATTTAGACCTTTTGTCAAGTGAGTTTTTGTGTTGCTGTACAACTTTGTTTTGGCTTTTTATCTACTTTCTATTTTTTGTGAAAGTACGATTTAATTTGTGATTAAAGAACATTCTATTTTTGGACATCTGTCTCCGAATCCTGCTTTTGGGTCCTGCGTCCTGTATCTCGGTTCATAACAGTACGAACTGACCAAAATATGGACCCAGGGGATTCAGAGACAGTGAAGATAGCTCTGCGAGCTCAAGGAACAAGACTACACCAGCATGAGGAGCAGCTGGGCACAATCAACCTGGGGGTGAGGGAACTGACCGGCCGTCAGGAAAACTTTCAAGCCTCAGTCAATACTCAGGTTAATCACCTTGCTGAACAGCTGCACCGTGTCCTCGCTCACCTGGAAGCTGGTTCATCCCCTCAGCACCCTGCTGTTGCTCACACACCTATTGTTCCAGCTGACCATGTGCCACTCCATGCTCCACCGCCTCTTCTGGCATCTCCAGAGCGATTCTCCGGAGATTCCGGTGACTGCCGCCCGTTCATTGTTCATTGTGATCTCCATTATAAATATAACCCTGCTGCATTCCCCACTGATCACTCCAAAGTGGCCTTCATGGTGAGCCACTTAACGGGGAGAGCAGCGGCCTGGGCTACGTCCGAATGGGCGAGAGATTCATCTACCTGTAATTCGCTGGATGTATTTACAGACACTCTCAACAAGGTGTTTAATCGCACGGCTCCTGGAAGGGAGGCAGCCAGAGCACTGATGCAGATTAAGCAGAGTCAGCGCAGAGTATCGGACTATGCCATTGAGTTCAGGACCCTTGCAGCAGATAGTGGCTGGAATTCTGCAGCACTGCTCGACGCCTTTTTGTCTGGTCTTTCGGATTCCATTAAAGACCAGTTAATACCTTTGGACCTCCCAGAAGACTTGGATTCTGTCATTGCACTGGCAGTTCGAATAGACAATAGACTGGCCGAAAGACAAAAAGAAAGGTTCAAGAGTGTGGCACGTCTGCCTCGACACCAAGGGGACACACCAAGCCATCGTCCCGCCTGGAGACCTCCTACCGATACTCCTCCTGAGAGAAGAGTGCTCCCTAGTGTTTCAGAGGAGCCCATGCAGTTGGGTCGGGCTAAGTTGACTCCGGAAGAACGTCTTCGGCGCATTCAGGAGGGCAGGTGTTTTTACTGTGGGGAGCAGGGGCACCTCCTGGCTTCATGTACAGCAAAAGATCGGGCTCATCAGGGACGAGGAGGACCCTGGTGAGCCGACTGTCGTCTGGATTCCCTCCTCGTACCTTGACACAGGTACAAGTAAAAATAGACCGACATGTTTTAACTCAGGGGGTTCTCATAGACTCTGGTGCGGATGAAAGTTTAATGGATTGGGGGTTGGCCAAGAAGTGGAACTGTGGGGTAATTCCTTTGACGCAACCGTTAAAGGCCTCTGCTCTGGATGGTCGGTTATTGTTTACCGTTATCCACTGTACTATGCCCATTGAAGTAACCGTAAATGCAACACATACTGAACACATGACTTTCCATTTATTTGACTCTGCTCAGCATCCACTTATTCTTGGTTACCCATGGTTAGTCGAGCACAACCCACACATAGACTGGAGATCTGGGAGAGTTAAGGGATGGGGAGAGGACTGCAAGCATTTCTGTTTGAGAGACAATAAGACTGATGACAACACTCCCCATGCAAGAAGGATTGCATGTACAGAAATGACTGAGGCTATCCAAGTACAGGAGCAAGATTTCCCTGACAAGTCCAAGGTGCCCAGTTGCTATTGGGACCTAAAGGAGGTTTTTAGTAAAGCCCGAGCCACTGCCCTGCCACCACATAGGCCTAATGACTGTGCAATAAACTTGGTACCTGGCTCCCCAATTCCAAAGGGTCGCCTCTACTCTCTTTCCGGACCCGAAAGGGAGGCCATGAACAATTATATTGAGACCTCCTTGCAGGCCGGACTCATTCGCCCTTCCTCGTCACCAGCGGGAGCAGGCTTCTTTTTCGTAGACAAAAAAGATGGATCACTCCGGCCCTGTATAGACTACAGCCCTCTGAACGCAATCACCATCAAAAACAGGTACCCTCTCCCACTCATCTCCTCCACCTTTGAACTTTTGCAAGACGCCAACATTTTCACCAAACTGGATTTAAGGAATGCTTATCATTTGGTGAGAATCAGGGAGGGGGACGAATGGAAGACTGGATTTAACACACCTAGTGGACACTATGAGTACCTAGTGATGCCTTTTGGCTTGACAAATGCACCGGCAGTATTTCAGGCCCTCATAAATGAGGTGTTGGGGGACTTCCTGAATAAGTTTGTGTTTGTATATCTTGATGACATTTTGATTTTTTCTCCTGACAACATAACCCACCAGCAGCATGTCCGTCAAGTCCTCGACCGCCTGCTACAGAACCAACTTTATGTTAAAGCAGAGAAGTGCGAGTTCCATGTCCAAACCACATCGTTCCTGGGTTTCATCATTGCCCCCGGTCAACTAAAGATGGACCCTGCCAAGGTCAGTGCCGTGGCCGAGTGGCCAGTTCCTGTCAACAGGAAAAAACTACAGCAGTTTCTGGGGTTTGCACATTTTTATAGACGTTTCATCAGAAATTTCAGTTCTATTGCTTCCCCGCTACATGTACTTACCTCTCCTCATGTCCCGTTTGAATGGAACTCCAAAGCTGCTAATGCTTTTCAAGCTCTAAAGGAGATGTTCACCTCTGCTCCCATCCTCACCATCCCAGATCCACTTCGACAGTTCGTGGTAGAGGTGGATGCCTCTATCCTCGGTGTGGGGGCAGTTCTCTCTCAGCGGGCTGCAAAGGATAATAAGCTCCATCCCTGTGCTTTTCTCTCCCGTAAGTTGTCCTCAGCGGAAAGGAACTACGACGTGGGAAATCGTGAACTACTGGCAGTGAAACAAGCCTTGGAGGAGTGGAGACATTGGCTAGAGGGGGCCGCTCAGCCGTTCCTGGTATGGACAGACCATAAGAACCTCGAATACATGAAAAAGGCTAAGAGACTGAATTCACGCCAGGCTAGATGGACACTTTTTTTCAGTCGTTTTGATTTTACCTTGTCATTTAGACCTGGCTCCCAGAACACCAAGCCAGATGCCTTGTCCCGTCTGTTTGACCCTGAGCCTGCTGCCAAGGAACCAGAACCCATCCTACCACTGAACCGTGTGGTAGGAGCGGTAACTTGGCAGATAGAAAAAGAGGTGCAGCAAGCAAATGTTGAGAGTCCAGCACCTAGTGAGTGTCCGCCTAATAGGCTGTTTGTTACAGTGCCCTTACGCTCCAAGATCATTCACTGGGCTCACACGTCCTTGCTCACTTGTCATCCTGGGATTAGAGGAACCATGTTCGCACTTAAGCAGCGTTTCTGGTGGCCGTCCATGGCTAAAGATGTTGGTGAATATGTGAATGCCTGTCCTGTTTGTGCTTGCAGCAAAACCTCTTCCATGCCTCGGGCTGGGTTGCTGCAGCCGTTGCCCATTCCCCAACGGCCCTGGTCTGACATATCCATGGACTTTGTTACTGGACTCCCGGTGTCTCAAGGTAAGACCACTGTACTAACAGTGGTAGATCGTTTTTCGAAAATGACTCATTTTATTCCATTGACCAAGCTACCCTCGGCCAAGGAAACGGCGGAAATTATGATGGTCAATGTGTTCCGGATACATGGATTTCCCAGGGATATTGTGTCAGACCGGGGCCCACAGTTTGTTTCCAAGTTCTGGAAGGAGTTCTGCAGTCTCATTGGAGCCACCGCTAGCCTCTCCTCTGGGTATCACCCCCAGTCCAACGGACAAACAGAGAGATTAAATCAAGTGTTGGAGACATGTCTAAGGTGCTTGGTGGCTCAGAATCCCTCATCATGGAGCAAGCATCTAACCTGGGTGGAATACGCCCACAATTCTCTTCCTACCTCTGCCACTGGTATGACTCCCTTCCAGTGCGTCTTTGGCTACCAACCACCCGTGTTTGCTGAGACTGAAAAGGAGGTCTTGGTCCCGTCTGCACATGCCCTGGTCAGACGTTGCCATCGCATCTGGGCGGCTGCCCGTCGAACCCTTCTAAGGAGTTCTTCTTCAATGAAAAGGGGGGCTGACCGACACCGCCGGCCAGCTCCAGTGTACCAGCCTGGGCAGAAGGTGTGGTTGTCCACGAAAGATCTACCCCTCCATGTCGCTTCAAGAAAATTAGCCCCCAGGTTTGTTGGTCCCTTTCCAATAACGAAGATCGTGAACCCTGTGTCTGTGCGCCTGCGACTCCCCAGATCCCTGCGGGTCCACCCTACATTCCACGTTGGGAAGATCAAGCCTGTCAAAGAAAGCAGTTTGGTGCCCGCAACTAAACCTCCGCCACCCCCCAGAATGGTTGATGGTGGCCTTGTTTATACAGTAAAGAAACTGCTGGCAGTCCGGAGAAGGGGACGTGGCAGGCAGTTCCTCGTTGACTGGAAAGGCTAAGGAGCAGAGAATAGGATGTGGATCCCGTCTCGCTACGTTGTGGATCAGGAGTTGATCAGGGATTTCGACAGGCAACATCCTAATCTGCCTGGGCCGTCAGGAGACGTCCCTAGAGGGGGGGGTAATGTTGTGACTCGACAGATATGTTAGGTTTAGTTATGTTTTTATTTTGAAAGTAATCTTTCCTGTCATTTCAGATCCCACAGTTCCTGTCTTTGTGTGTTTCCCGCCAGTGAGATTGCTTGGCCCTGCCCTGATTGTTTTCACCTGTGCCCATCCCCCTCACCTATATATAGCCCTGGTGTTTCTCTGTTCCTTTGTCAGTTCGTTATGTTTCATGTCGTGAGCACCCAGGCCTTTTGACTCCTGATACCTACCTTGGGATTTAGACCTTTTGTCAAGTGAGTTTTTGTATTGCTGTACAACTTTGGTTTGGCTTTTTATCTACTTTCTATTTTTTGTGAAAGTACGATTTAATTTGTGATTAAAGAACATTCTATTTTTGGACATCTGTCTCCGAATCCTGCTTTTGGGTCCTGTATCTCGGTTCATAACACTGAGTTACTTTTGAAATGAAGTAACTAGTAATGGTAACTAATTACTGGTTTTCAGTAACTAGCACAACACTGCTGATAACTGACATAACTTAACTTTGACACGCTACAATATTATCATTAATATTTACATTAAAACATCCCTTTGACACTTATAACATTACTTTGCAAGGTAAGCACAACCAAAATAAGTGCTGGACCGGCTCCGTTGGAGATCGCGGTCGTTTACGCTGACTTGTGATAAATCTTTCCATTTTCGATCGGTGTTCACATACTGAGAATTATAACAACATTAGCCAAGTAACAGTTTGCGCTTTGACTTACAACGACCCCTGATAGATCCCGCGAGAATGTGTATGCTAGTGCAGAGCTATATGGCGCTGGGCTAGTGTAGTGCGTCCGGAGATTGTTAGCATCTGGTTAGCTAGCTGTGCTAAAGGATATTAGAAGCTGTTTCTACAAGGTGAAGGGAAAGTCCTCTCCTGTCAGATAACATCAGCTCAGTGAGGTAAAGGACTCTCAATGTTTAAATAGTTAACTTTAGTCTAAGTTATCTCAGTGGGTCTCAAACGGTTTGGTCATGATTAATGTAAATAAGTATTTCTGAGGCACACGTTTATATGATCATTAAAGGTATAAAAAAACAAGAGCATACATGAAAAACAGGTAAATAGGTTACTATATGACAGTAAAACAAGAATATAGTTTAAAAGGGGAGTGATTTGTAAAATATCCATAAAGAAAAAGTAAATCTGTTTACAGTTCTGTTTCATAGGTGTGGAGAGATGTATCCATAGTTCTCTTCATTTTGCTCTCAAAGTGCACCAGATTGATGCTTTTCATTTGAATATTTAAAAAAAAATCTTTTTATTTCAGAAACACTTTTTGGTATATTCCATGGAATGCTCTTAATAGCAATGAATATATTAAATGCTTTGACAATAAATACATAAAAAAATGTAATCTGTGGAAGCCGTAGCACTGTAAAAAGCACGACCAATCAAATAACTTGATGCACAAATTGATGCATTTAATTTCAATATTTAAAAACAAATCTTCCCGGGGGAGCATGCCCCCGGACCCCCCCCCCCCCCCTAGAGGATGTTAGGTCCACCCCCCACTTGAAAAAAAATAGCACTACCCCTGCTTACACCTATATGCCGTGAGCTGATTATCGAGCCTTCATTGTAACAGTCGTGGGTACACTGTGTATGTGTGTGTGGGGAGTATTGCAGTAGAAAATGCCACTGTAGCGCCCGGGACATTAATGGGAAACCCTACATGTTTGAGCACCCTCTATGAAACGTCAAGCTACCCCACAGCACCCCCAAAAGAAAAATATCTGGTGCCGCCACTGCTCTAGGGGGGTCCCGAAAGATTTAAAAATATAATATTGAAGTTAAAAGCATCAATCTGGTGCACTTTGAGAGCAAATATTAAGAGATATATGGATCTCAACACCCATATGAAACAGAACTGTAAACAGATGTACTTTTTCTTTATGGATATTTAGTGCCACTATAGTTCTTCTGTTTTTCTTTAATTAGTGCGAATGCTGTGCAACTATAGTTCTTCAAATCTTTATATCTTCTTCTTATTTCAACCAATATTTTGCCGTCCGATAACTTCAGCATACTTTCAGCTACAGAAGCCATTCAAATATCAAAAATATTCAGCCTTTTCAGCACATGATGGGAAACCTTCAAGTTTTTCAAAATACTTTATACTTTTTGAAATATTCAGCTTTTTAAACTCTTTTTTTAACATGTAACTCAATGGGAGGAACCTTCAAATCCTCTTTTAACTACACCGTGCGCCAAATGCTACTCCTTCCACATACTTTCAGCTACAGAAACCATTCAAATATTAAAATGTTCAGCTCCTTCAGGACATTTGTGCTATGACTTTTCTTGTTTACGACATTTATACTTTTTGAAATATTCAGCTTTTTAAACTCTTTTTAGTGTGAATTCTGTGCCACAGCATTCCACTATAGTTCTTCAAATCTTTATTCTTCTTATTTCAACCAATACTTTGGCTCTCAATAACTTCAGCAAACTTTCAGCTACAGAAACCATTCAAGTGTCAAACTATTCAACATTTTCAGCACAGGATGGGAAAACCTTTAACTTCTTCAAAATATTTTGACAATGGGAGGAACCTTCAAATCCTCTTTTACCTAAACCTTGCGCCAAATGCTTCTCCTCCCACATACTTTCAGCGATACATACTTAGAGACTTCATTCCAACTTTAAAATGATCACAAGACCTTCAGCTATAAAACTTGTTCTTCAGATTTTTCATATCTTTTACACTTCTTGAGATATTTAACTTAGGTTGGAGCTTGGTTGAGAGGCCTTCTTCAGATTTTAACATTAGTGTGATTGAGCAGCTCGTTAACTGTAGAGTGCTTTGATCTCAAAACAGAGTGCAGGAGTGCTTGAAATGTATGGCGTTATATTTGTGCCTCTATCCTGAGCACGCAATGCAACATGTTGAGCATAGAAAATGCTATTGAGCGCGCACTTGAACATTTTTGAGCACAGAGAAATATATTTTCTCTCATTAAACTCCTGCTCCGTGCGCAAGCAGATCGCTGCGCGCGCTCTCTCTCCCCCGCTCGCTCACTCGACCTCTCCAGCCTGTGCGCGCTCAGCTTTGCCTGCGCTCGCTCAAGTTGTCACATCGTTCCAAATGTGCCACAAAACCAACCAATCGGAGAGAACTCGAGAAGGTCAATTCTGATTGGCTGGTCCAGCGCCATGTAGAGAGAAGAGTTGCGACAGCGGAAGTCCAAAATGCTTGATCGTCACGTGGTTCAGAAAGACTCAAAAAGTTCCCGGAAGTTCATGGCGGGCCATTTGAATCACGATTTGGATGCATTAATAACAGGATAGAAATGCATTTTTTGGTAATTAGTGGTCAATAAAGGTTTTGATTTTCAGTATGTAGGCTATACAACATATCGATATGTGTATGTAGTTACATCTATGTGTTTTTGTTTTTTTTTAAGTAAAATGTGCTAATATTTGAGGATTAAGATAAAATAAGAAGTACTTTATTGATACCAATTGGGGAAATGTTTACGCTGCAGCAGCAAAAGACAAGGCATTGTACATTAGACAGTTAAAAGACTAGAATTAAACAATCGAAAATGTAAACATCTTAAATAGAAATAACATAGCATTACAAAAAGTAGAAAATATACATAGATAGTGTGAACAGCTATTTTACCTGTTAACATATACATGTTAGGCTAACGTTGCCTTGGTTACAGAGCCTGTTGCTGTTGTTTATTGCTTTGAATTCTTTAAAACAAATATTATCTTCTTAAACCTGTATGGTAGTCAGGAGCATCACATCCTAATGTTTATTGATACATTTAGAGGGAGGGAAGGAAGGTTTCAAAATTCAGATTAGAATAATTTCTACCATTTCTTTAATTCATGGTGGTTTCAGTAATCCCCTGGTAATTGAGGACATAAGTAATCTAAATGACTAATGTAATCTTTATGACTTTCAGAAAGGACAGAGGACTGACAGGTGCCTATCAATGATTTTCAACTGACAGCACAATGAGTCAAAGGGCTAGCAGAAGCATGATGATGATGTTACATGTGTTGTTTTAGGAACATCCATGTAAATAAATGGAATTCAATAAACATTGAATGGCATGCATGCAGTTTGTCTGTGCCTTTTCCTATGTGTTGTCCTGGCATATAGTCTCCCCCATGGTTTGCTGTGCTGCCGGGGGATGCTCCAATCGCTCAGAGAAAGGAGTATGAATGTACGGCTTCCCCACTGACACAGAGAGGAAGAAAGAATGTCTGGCTCAAGTCAGCAGGAGCAATTTAACTATCACAAAAGACAACAACAGCAACAAAGCATGTGAGGTAATCACATTTTTCACAAAACAAAGACCACACCATTGGGAAGCTTAACGTCTGTTTAATAAAAATAAGGAACAGGGAGAGGCTTGCAAAACTCTGGGAGTTGAGACTCAGGTGCAGGGTGAGGGTATCATTGCAGGTCTTCAGGCTCCATTGAATCCCCCTGGGGTTCTTGTGCTGAGAGAGGGAGACAAAGACAGGAGAAAGGGTTAGATACATATAGCAACCTATAGGATGGGAAATTGCTGACCTATTTGAAACTTACCTTGTGTTTTCACTCTCACTTAAGTCCCTCTCCCTTTGCCATCAATCCAACATCAGCTGAGCTGAAACATAATACAGACAGGTAATAATTAACAGAATCACAAGGACAATATGTCTCTGCTAAAAACACTCACCCATAAGTTACGTTTTTGTTTACTGTTTGGAAGTCTCAAATATCCACTCTAAATCCATATCAATAGCGATGTATCACAAAAATAACTCTTCCTTATTATTGTGTAACGTTAACTATAATATACTAGCTTGAACTCCAAAATGGATATCCTCATTTCACCACCTCCACCCACTACGATCACACGCCCCAATGTTATATTTAACTAATATGTAACTCCCTCCACCCCGGATAAAAGCATGTTAAGAAGCCCCTTTTCTCTAATTCCACAACGTTGGAAGAAATAACATTAAGAGAACGGATGAATAGGCTGTTCATGGTTAACGTGTGTTGCTAACTTTATCCGGTATCCTAGCCTAATCTGTTTAGTTGTCCGGTCGAAAATTAACGCAAGCTCTATGCCCATTGTAGAACAGGAAACAGAAGTTGGTCCAGGTTCTGGTCAACCCAAAATTGTGATAGAGAGAGAAACATGTTTTGTCATTCTGCCACCTCTAATGCTTGCAAGTAATCAATACCTCCGAAAGGTTCATGTACATGTAGGCTATGGTTTGTTAGCTGTTTGCTTAAACTACCCCTATAGCTATGTTGCCAGTAGCAAACTCAGGCATTGACAATAACGTGATATCAGAAAACTAGAAATCTATAACTCACCTGACACTGTGGCGTACTATTCTCTTCATTCGAGTCTGTCATGTCCTGTAAATGTCAACGACGGATGTGTAATAAGAACGTCAACAGCCTGATGGCAACCAAAAATGCCTCTCTCATCTCAGATAGAAGATATGATTGGAGACGACCAGCCAATCAGAATTGACCTTCTCGAGTTCTCCGATTGGTTGGTTTTGTGGCACATTTGTAACGCTGTGACAACTTGAGTGAGCGCAGGCAAAGCTGAGCACGCACAGGCTGGAGAGGTCGAGCGAGCGGGGGAGAGAGAGCGCGTGCAGCGGTCTGCTTGCGCACGGAGCAGGAGTTTTATGAGAGAAAATATATTTCTCTGTGCTCAACATGTTTCATTGCGTGCTCAGGATAGAGGCACAAATATAACGCCATAGAAATTCGCCCAAAAAAATGTTTTAAACCTGCCATAATTCCCAAACCCTACACTCCTTGGACATCATTGTTCATGAAAAACGTAGGAAAACATCTCGTAGTTTGAAAAATTAAACAAAATGCCTCTTGAGGGCATGAAGTGACAAAAACTTTCAACATGTCTCCATTAAAGCCCATTGTAATTTCAGGCTGATATTTCCTCTCAACAACAGCCGCACACCTTTAGTTAATCTGCCAAAAAGGCCACATTATTGACCCGAAACTGCGTGATCGTTGTGTATGCTGTGTGGACAAAACACAGGAGTGTACCTTGTTAGCTAATGTTAGCTAGCTGACATTAACGTTACACATTCCACTCGTTAAACACTGACACTTACAGAAACCTTGTACAGCCGGTCCCGCATGCTGGCTCTTACGGAACCGACTAACTCCCCTTTTGTGTATTAGCAGCTCTCAACATGCTGTAATGATTTCCACCTCATTTAATACCTCATTCTGGTGTTGGTGACGTGTATTGTGCGAGACCAGAGATGTAGTTCATTGAGCGGTTTCACACACAAATAAGTGTAACTTCACAGTTTTACGACAAACTGTGACTTTTTTTACATGGAAATTATTTTTTAAGACTGACAAACATCATATGTGTATTTCGTGCCACAATTCAAACGAGATCGAAAGATAACTTTTCTCTCGCCATTGACTTTGATACATCATTTTTCCGAAATAAGGTCCCATGGATTTCCACCAGAAAGGGAGGGACTTCGGCTCTCTATACATTATCTGTTGTTTTACAGAATGCTTCATTTGCAAATGACGTAGTACCGAAAATTACTGTACGGACATAAAACTAATTTTTTAAAAAGTAGTGCAAGCTCAGTTGTTAAATAGTCTTATGGCCTATGGGATGAAACAGTCTGGTGGTTTTTCGTCCTGATGCTGCGGTAACGCCTGCCAGACGGCAGCAGACAGAACAGTTTGTTGCTGGGGTGATGGGGGTCTTTGATAATGCTGTGGGGTTTCTTCCTGAGCCGCTGGGAGTAGAGGTCCTCCGCTGATGGCAGCTCTGTCCTGGTGATGTGCTGTGAAGTTTTCACTACCCTCTGAGTCTTATGGTTGAGATCGTTGCAACTGCTGTACCAGGCCGTGATACAGCCAGTCAGGATGCTCTCTATGGTGCACCTGTAAAAGGTCAGGATGCTCTCTATGGTGCCTCTCTATGGTGCACCTGCAGAAGGTTAGGACCTGTCAGGTCAGGTCCTGTAGAGGTTGAAAGAAAACCTTCTGTTGAGCTGTTTTGGTGACAGTGTTTGTGTGATGAGTCCATGTCAGGTCCTCAGTGATGAGGACACCGAGGAACCTGAAGCTGCTGACTCTCTCCACCGTAGTCCCATTGATGGCGATGGGGGCGTGTCCCTCTCTCTGCTGCTTCCTGTAATCCACAATCAGCTCCTTGATTTTGCTGATGTTGAGATGGAGGTTGTTATCCAGGCACCGAGATATCAGGGTTCTGAATTCCTCTCTGTATACCGTCTCGTCGCCATCAGTGAACTTCACGATGGTGTTGGAGCTGTGTGTGGCCACGCAGTCGTGTGTAAACAGGGAGTAGAGGAGAGGGCTGAGCACGCAGCCTTGAGGGGCTCCGGTGTTGAGGATCAGGGTGGAGGATGTGATGTTTCCCACCCACACTGCCTGGGGTCTGCCCGTCAGGAAGTTCAGGATCCAGTCACAGAGGGCGCTGTTGAGCCCGGGGTCTCTGAGCTTGATGACCAGCTTGGAAGGCACAATGGTATTGAATGCTGAACTGTAGTCAATGAACAGCATTCTCACATATGTGTTCCTCTGGTCCAGGTGTGAGAGGGCAGTGTGGAGGGGGGGGGGGCTATGGCGTCGTCTGTAGACCTGTTAGCTCTGTAGGCAAACTGCAGGGGGTCCAGAGAGTCAGGGAGGGAGGAGGTGATGAATGTTTTGGCTAACCGCTCAAAGCACTTCATGATGATGGAGGTGAGTGCTACTCGGCGGTAGTCGTTGAGGCTGGTGATTTTTGACTTTTTGGGGACAGGAACGATGGTGTTTGAAACATGTGGGGACTACAGACTGCAGCAGTGACCTGTTGAAGATGTCCAATAGGGGATCGATTTCCTGTCAGTCTATAACACTAACATTTGTATTTTCTTGGCTTGCCAGTGTTTTGTATTTCAATGCAGCATCTACATTTATTTACTTCTGTTGCGCTTCTACTGGCTAGCGTTTCGACCATAGGTTTCGACCATAGACTGTATATATAAATGGACGTATGGGTCTGTGACGTCTAGGGTTGCCAACCGTCCCGTATTAGCCGGGACGCCCCGTATTTGAGCCAAAAGGGGCGTGTCCCGTACAGGACTTTGTTTGTCCCGGACTCCCGTGTAAAGGGAAACATAAAAAATATGTTTCTGTTTGCACGCAATGCAGTGTGTCTGGCTGCGTGCCTGTGTGTTTGTGTGCTGTATGCGAAGGGCGCTAGGACCGCTCAGTTGACAGGGCAGGCACAATGCTCGCACGTGTGTGTATGTGTGTGTGTGTGTGTGTGTGTGTGTGTGTGTGTGTGTGTGTGTGTGTGTGTGTGTGTGTGTGTGTGTGTGTGTGTGTGTGTGTGTGTGTGTGTGTGTGTGTGTGTGTGTGTGTGTGTGTGTGTGTGTGTGTGTGTGTGTGTGTGAGAGAGTCAGTCAGCTGATTGATGGGGAAATGCTGGAAAAATGGTTGGTTGAAGGATAACATTAAGTCTAATAATGATGTACCGTGCATGTTCACATCATGTATATTTTGCATTACTTAATACCATTTTTCAAATATTTTATTTTGTAACATTTTGGACAAAATAGCCAATTGTACATCGAGGTGCCCAGATGTCCCTAGTGCCCACCTATCCGATTTGAATATGCTGATGTACAATGTGATGTAGTAGCCTAATGCAGGTGTAAGACCATTGTGTTTGTATTGTGTTATAGGTATGCATAGTTTTCTATGCATTTTGAGGGTTTTGGGGGGTTTGACCCCCAAAAACATTTTCGAACCCTAGGGGCTGGCTCTCCCAAAAGAATTAAATAACATAACCCTAACCTAACCCTAACCCTAAAACCTGAAATAAAGTAACAAAAAAAGTAACTAAATCCGCCAGAAACCTGAAAATCTTCGCGGGGGACACATGCGTGTGTCCCGTTTCTCCATTTCTGGAAGTTGGCAACCCTAGTGACGTGACCCATAGGATTCTGCAGAGTTGCCGAGAAGCCCTTAGTAGGCCGAGTCGGCCACTAACGGCTCGACAGTGACGTCGATTCTAACTCCCGCCTGCTCCAAATAAGGGCAACGGACGTGAAATTCCAGACCTAGCTCAGGCTAAGAAGCTAAGCTATTATGCTCCCAGTATTAAGCTAACAACCCAGCTTGCGGTCACTGCTACTCGTTCCAGGCATATTCTGAAGCTAGCGTCGGACTTTCTTCAATAATGACTTGCTGCACACTATCCCCTACTTAACATATTAACAGGTTATACAGTCTATGGTTTGCACCCGTAAATAATATCTAATTAGTACACAAACATATAAGAACAATTGTGGCGTACATAATTCCTTTGGCTGCCACTACCACGTTACCTCCCTGGGAACAGCCCGCCGCAGTTATAGCTCCGAAAACCTATAGCTCTCCCGGCCGGAGCTCTGTCCAACCCGTTAGCATGATTAGCAGGTGTATGTTTTAGCTCGTTAAACAGCGAATTAGCCACGGTTGGTAGAGCTATGGCTCCGGCAGTCGGTAGACCTACCGACCGGAGCTATAACGGCCGCCGGAGCCATAGCTCTACCGACTGCCGGAGCCATAGCACTACCCAGTGGCGACTGGTCATCAAAAATGTAAGTGAATAAAAAATCAATTCATCACTGAACTTAAAGGTGGGGTAGGTAAGTTTCAGAAACCGGCTCGAGATACACTTTTTGTTATATTCCATGGAATGCTCTTAACATCCCGATAGCAATGCATATCTTAAGTGCTTTGACAACAAATCCATACAAAAATGTCATCTGTAGAAGCCGTAATACTGTAAAAAGTACAACGGATTGGATGGCCTACCTGCCTGTCAGCCTTCCATCGGGGCACAAACTTATCTCGTGCCCTCATTGGTCATGTGCGCGTTTGTGTGTGTTGGAGGAGGGGCTCTATAAGGAAGTGGCAGATTTTCTCCGGTTGTGTATTTTCAAATTCTAGCGATATCGAGCCGGTTTCTCAAACTTACCTACCCCACCTTTAATTCAATCATATAATGTATACTGTTCTGCAATATTTATACTTTTATTTTTATATAATCTTATATTTGTTATGCTAATGTTTGTGTTATTTTACTTAAATGGGCCCTATTCTTTTCATTTTCAGTTAAATATTAGTATCTTGTGCATCTGCTGCGACATGTCTCCATGCTTTAATGTTCAAAAAGCTCTTTATTTTTCTCATACTCATCTTTTCACCCTCTGTCTGAAACCAGAGCCCAGTCTGCTCTGATTGGTTAGCTGGCCGGCTCTGTGGTGATTGGTCAACTGCTTAGAGATGTCCCAGCCCTTAGCCTATCATGTACAATGTGTTTGAGCGCTAGCCAATAAAAGCACGAGTGTAACAGTGTGATGTCACTATGTCATAGAAGTAAACAAAAGTGTCCAATGGAGGCTTTCAGGCAGGGGGTGAGAGAGAAACTCCTTCTGGAGGGAACACAGGGCTTTGTAGACCATTTACATGCTAAAAAACAAAAAATAAGTCAAGATTGTATCTGTAGCTCAGCAGTGATTGCATTAAAGTCTGAAGCTTGTGTTGTAAAATATAACTCATGTCTTTTCATACAATTCTAATCTTATGGGAAAATAAGCAATTAAACACATTGAAGAAATCTTCACTAGCGCCTTCGCAGCAGCCCCCCCCCCCCCCCCGGAACCCCTTCCCCGGCCACGTCCCATCTGCCAACACTCTCACATCATTCAAATAAGCCCTCAAAACTCACCTTTTCCCTCTTGCCTTCAACTCCTAATCCACTAACCCACTATTCCACCTAGTTTAGCACTTGTTACTTTTCTTGTTATTTTTCTTTACTTGCTTGTAAAGCGCTTTGAGCACCAAGAAAAGCGCTATATAAATAACATGTATTATTATTATTTTATTAATATTACTTGTTCAACATTACCTTTACATAGTTAAAAATGTGATGTGTCCAATATGTAGTATTAAAAGGAAATGTTAAATATATTTTAAGAGCCTTCTGGCCTTACTTATTTTTCTGTTGATTTAAGTCACACATCAAAATGGTGACACATGTTTACATCGCATTCTCTTGCACAATGACTGTTAAAAAAGGAGTTTGATACAATAGCATTATTCATGTAGTAAAAGACTGAAACAGTCCGTGTGTCCCTGTGGCCTCCAGCTCAGAGATGCCAAGCGGAGGGGGCGAGGGAAACGGCCGTCAAAGTTTCCAGACAAGAACAAAGGCATTTGGGCTGGGGCCCGGCTTACTTCCTTATCGCCCCATCAGATCAGCAGAGTCACATGACCTCCTAGCCCATCTCAGCCAGCACTGTCCCCCAGCATGCTTTAATCACTAACTGTTTGTCCCTACATGGTGTTAGTAAGTCACATTTTAGAGCAATATTCGATATGACTCATGAATAAGCCACATAAGATTTTACTTAAATTATATATAAAGACAGTATTTATGTTTGTGAATGCTATCTAAATATAATTTGTTAATATCAATGAATATGGTGATTATGTTTTTTAGGTATTAAAATACATGACTGCAGCTTCTTTAGTTTTTATTCACCAATAAATACTGAAATAGATCCAGTTCAATTCAAATACATCGATACAATTCAATACATTAATCTGTTACATTAATTACATTCAATATATTTAGTGCAATAACTACAGTAAACCTCTTGCTTGATACAGTTTTAAAAACCTTCTACTCAATAAACTAACAACTGTGCCATATACATAACTACTACACTAAGACAAAATGAAATAAATGTGTACTAAATAATCATGACAACAACTTAATGGGATTTTTGTGAACTTTCTCAAGTGTAGTTGTCATCTTAGCCCTCCTGATATTCCAGAGCGCTGAACATGTCTTCCTCGTCCTGGCAGTGCTCCTCTGGGCTGAACTCAGCCAGGACCTGATCCAGGCTGAGTTCCTCATCATCGACGATCTGCACCCTAGCCATGCAAAGCACAAAGAGGTCAGCAGAATAAAAGATATACTTTGGTTTTTAACCTGCTGCTCCTCTCTGCCGCGAGACTAAAGGAAGTCTTTACTTCACCTTTTCTGCAAATGTAAAGGCAAAACCCAACAAATAAGACGAGATAGATTTGTACCTTGGCGTTGACGGTCCTTGGTCCATTTCTCCCAGTTGTCCTTTTGACACCTCGTGAACGATTGCCACGCCAATACAGTTTCCCAAGACGTTGACAACACTGTTGCAGCGGTCTCTGAAAGACACCAACAGACCATGAAAGTTGAGCAGATGTTCTGATTTATTTTTGTTTCTTTGATCCATTTGCACTTCAGCTGGCCGACCAAAAGGACAAAAGAATGTTAGCTGGTTAGCGAACCATTCCGCATAAAGCATAAAAGAGATACATAACATATCTGCTAACAGAGCACTTATATACTAATAAAGGACTGGCTTATCTAAAGCCAGTTGAGTAGCACTTGAAATACTTGGCTCTATGAAACCTGATGTACTTTATGATTCTGTTTTCTTCAAGGTTGTGTCTTCCTGGTCGAATGCACTTATTGTAAGTCGCTTTGGATAAAAGCGTCAGCTAAATGTAATGTAATATCTTAACTGACCATTGACTGTTTAAAAGCGGTCAGGACAAATTTGCTCGGACAACAAAACAAAACATGCATAAACATTTCAAGAACACCCTTGGTATAATGTGTTGAAGTACATTTACTCAAGTATGTACTTGATTTTGGGGTATTTGTACTTTACTTGATTATTCTTATTTTATAAGCCAATATTGTACTTTTATTCTGCTGCATTTATCTAACAAAATATATTACTAGTTACTTTACAGATTCTGATTATTCACTAATAAGAAATATAAATAAAGTAAAATATATAATTATATAGATATTATATATTATCTTAAGGTTAAGATATTCAGTAGTAGTATATACAGTAATTAAAATAAGCTCCACGTTTACTAGCTGTGACAAACAAGTGAATGCATCAATAATCACAATCCAATATTTAAGCGATGTAGCTCTGAATTGAGCTACATCGCCCAATAAGTACTTTTACTTTTTGTTATTCAAGTATATTTTAATGCCCATACTTTTGTACTTCTTCTTAAGCAAGATATTAATTGCATGACTTGTACTTGTAACTGGTGCACCAGTCAAGAAACAGAAAAGGCAGCTCCAGTCATTTCTACATGACTTGTGTTAAACTTACAGGAGCCATTCTGCAATCACCAGAATGGTGGCTTCCTTGGCAGGTAAACCAACGGCCATCAGAACAAACATCGTGGTCATTCCTCCAGTAGCCGGGATCCCTGAGGATCCTATGCTGCACACTCCTGATGTCAACCTGCAGATCAAACAGACACATAGAACTTTACCAAGTCTATTCCTTTTAAATGTCTCATCTTGTACACTTTTAACCAATATTATAAAAATGCTCAGTTGGACACTGCATTCTGATTGGTGCATTTTGACATTCAGCAGTCTACTCTTTTTTGATAGCAGACCGTTGCTCTGATCAAGGGACCATGTGCGGTGATATCGATCCGCAGAAAGAAGTCAATGTAACGCACATACATCTTCCTTCTTTCCAAAACACCAATCATTTCATATTTGTGGAAAGCACAACACTTGAATCTTGGATTTGTGACGGCTGGAAATGCAGCATAATGGACTATATTTATTTTGCGGAAACAATACAATCATTTTTTAATTGATGACCTGTTGAAAGCAATATTTTGGATCAAAGTATGGATTTATTATAGCCGTGTAATACAGGGAGGCGTGTGACGCAGTGGGTTGTGCGTTGGTGTTGGACTCAGGGGGTCACAGGTTCAAACCCCACTGCAGTCAGCATGTCGTTGTGTCCCTGAGACACGTCACCCCAAATTGCTCCCGTGGGGATTGTCCACAGTATTGAGTATGTAAGTTTGGATTAAAGCGTCTAACAAGTAACATGTGATAAGCAGGATACAATTCAGCAAACAGGTAATTATAGCTAAACTAGAAAATGCATTTCCTGTGTGTGTGTGTGTGTGTGTTGTGTGGTGGTGTGTGTGTGTGTGGTTGTGGTGTGTGAGAGAGAGTGTGTGTCTGTGTGTGTGAGAGAGAGGGAGAGTGTGTGTGGCGAGAGAGAGAGAGAGAGAGAGAGAGAGAGTGTGTGTGTGTGTGTGTGTGTGTGTGTGTGTGTGAGAGGAGTGAGAGTGGTGTGGCTAGAGAGAGAGAGAGAGTGTGGGTGTGGGTGTGCTGGGGTGTGTTGTGTGTGTGTGGTTGTGTGTGTGTTTGTGTGTGAGG